>NC_142043.1:32284881-32451131 GCF_982192425.1 Myodes glareolus | reverse complement strand
ATGAGGACCTGAATTGACACCCAAAGCACCTATATAAAAATCCACGTGTGGTTTACAATCACAGTGCTGTGGGCAGCAGACAGGAGGATCGCTTAAGTTCACTGGCCGCCAGTCAGTCTATTTCCAGGTTCAGTGAGACTATCTCAAGGGAATAGGCAGAAAAGATAAAGCAGGATACTCAGTGCCCTCCTCCGACCTTCACATGCAGCTGTGTCTACCTGCACATACACACACACACACACACACACACACACACACACACACACAAAGACACACACCACATACATACACCTCACATACACACAGAGAGGTGGAGAAGAGAAACACTTTTTTAAAAAGACAAGGAAAAGAGGTTTGGATACAAAAGGCCACTGACCACTGCCTAGCACTGGTTCCCAAAAGAGGTAAAACAGTAAGAAAATAAAAACAACCAAATAAGAAAGCAAATTAATACACGCTGAGTGGAGGTGGGTACTGAGTTTACTTGGCCACAGAAAGCCCCTGGGCCTGGTCTGATTGCCGGCACCAGAGTCACACAGAAAAGAAAAGGGGGAAAGATGTAAACACATCTCTAAAGGAGATACAGAAGCAGCCAGTAGATACGTGGAAAGATGTTCAAGATCATCTATTAACTGCAAATTAAAACCAACAACGAACAGAGCTCAAATATGAAAGCACAATGGCACCACCGTGACTTGGATAAAACCCTGTTGAAGTTGAAAGCTCTAGTGCAGAGGCGCCAGGAGGTGCAACCCTTGCCGGTGAGTAAGCCATGGGGCCAGTGTCCTCGTTAGTGGACTGAGTAAACTGGGTTCCTCCCCTGACCCTGTAGGTTCTCCCTTCTCACTGCTCTGCCAGGATCTGAGACAGCATGGGGCCCTCCTCAGAAACAGATCAGATGTGGCTGCCTGAACTCGGATTAGAACAATGAACCCAAACAGACCTCTTTTTCTTATAACTTACCCAGCCTTTTGCTATGGCAACACAAAACAGACTAAGACAAACATCCAAGGCTGGTGTAGACATTGGACGGCAGAAAGTCTCAGTCACTGCTGGTGGAAACAGAAAATAGACCAGCCACTTTAGAAGAAAGCTTAGCTGTTTCTCACAGACCTAAACTAATACCCGAAGATCCATCACGTTCATTCCTCTGCCTCAGTGACTGGAAAGTCCACACTTAAAGCCATTCACACAAATGTTTACAGAAGCTTTCTAAAGGTTTAGAAAAACAAAAATGGGAAGCAAGCAAGATGCCCTAACTGGGCGAACAGATTTAAATGATGGGGCATTAACAAGAGACTATTACTCAGCAATAAGAAGAAATGGTACATTAGGCCAATGAAAGAGATGGTGTACAAGGCCTGGTAGGCCACACCTGCAGTCCCAAGGCTGGAGAGAAGAGTGAGTCTGAGGGCAAGATTGGGTTATACAAGTTTCAGGTCAGCCTGGGCTACATGCTAAGATCTTGTCTCCAAAAACCAACAAACCAACCAAACAAACAGAAAACCCCGAAAGATAGGGGACATTACAACATTCTAGGTGTTAAAATGACCAGGACATATGCCATATGATTCTAACTGTATTGAAATCTAAAAGAGGCAAAAATAGAAAAAGCAGAAAGATTGGTGTTGTCAAGGCCTCGAAAGATTGTTTTAAGGGTGAACCTGTATTATTCTGTAATGATAGACACATCGCATATTTGTCAAAACCTGAAGAACAAAAACTACCGTAACTATGGATCACAGTTATAACACATGCAATCATACATGTCAACAGAGCAAACACGGGAGAAGGAGGCAGCATACACAAAGTATAGTTTTCGCTCATTTTTTTCCTTAAACCAAAATCTGTTCTAAAAGCTAAGTGGGCTTTTTGTATATTTTTGTTTTGTTTTTTTGTCATAGACCAGGACCAGCTAGAGACCCGAGCTCTTGGGCACACTTCACCCACCAGTCTGCTGTCAGATTACTTCAGTCTTTCATCTTCCCTGCTGAGTTAGTATCATGGGATAAGTAAACTACAAAGGACTACACAGGCCCCACACCAATAATACGCGGAGTCACACTGGCATGAACAACACAGAAAACTGAAACACTGAATGCATAAGAACATGTTTCTAATTCCCTGACACAATAGTCGCTTTGTACACGATAGTTAATGCTGGGATCCACTGGGAATATTTTCCCCCACTAGGAAAAAGAAAATCAAGACTTTGTTAACTCTCTTGGACAGTTCTATCTAGGAAGCATTCCAGGCACGTATCAAAGCAGCCACATGGAGTGTTGGCACTTACTAAAACTTAATACTTTTCAAGGTTCTTTCAATCTAAACATACAGTAGACACACACTAAAGGTTATCTCATTTTCATAGATATCTACAAAATTAGAGTTTATAATTCAGCTAAAATAAAATAGTTCAAGTTGAAATCTACTTAGCATTTCAAGTGAAGTAACCTCTACGTATTTGAAACTATTGTTACTTTGAGCCATTTAACACACCTCAGAAGTTCTAGATTCACTCAAAATCAGATCCTCAATAAAATATTTCCATCAAAACTGTTCTGTGGCATTTACTTGTCAGGGTTATGACACTCAAAATGCACAGTTTATGTCAAGTGTACTCTTGACACTCAGATGCAAACGCTGTCACCGATAATGCCACCTCAGGGAAACAGACTCCATTAAGCCTCCGTTTTCAGATCTGTGAAATGGCAATGGTTGCAAAGAGAACTATGGAAACTAAAAATTCAGAGACTCCTAGCTTAGAAATCATAACCTACCAGTGCCCTCTTAACCTTTCTGCCCTCCCTATTCTCCATCCAATCCTCCACCTTGCTGTCACTTACCTGGTGTGTGGCATCTGCTGAGGATTATTAAGGGTTCTACTCTCTAGCTACAAAACTAAAGCAAATATGTCGTCCTTGGCATGGCATCTAGGCCTCCCTTCAATCAAAATCCCCTTATCAGTGGACTTCGGAGTCATGCCCATGGCTACCCTCTACCTCTCATTCATCCCTGATATTATGCCTTGTCCAAGAGAACATCTCATTTGACCTTAACTATAAAGCTTTCCCTGCAGCACACAAGCCCCTGGGTGGAGGGGATGATAAAGTACTTGCCTTTTTTCCTAGCTTGCTCCTCTGTCCTTGTGATAAAACACTGACCAAAACCAACCTGGGGAGAAAAAGGCGTTGTCTGGATTACAGGCTATAGTTCATCACTGGCGGAAATCAGGGCAGAAGCTCAAGGCAGGAACCAGAAGACAGGAACTGAAGCAGTGACCACAGATGTGCACTGCTTCCTGGCACATGTTCTTTCTTAACCAATCCAGGACCACCCTCTCAGGGGTGGTCCCTCCCACACTGGGCTGGGTCCTCCTCCATCAATAAACAGTTAACAAAACACGCCACAGACTGTCCACAGCCCCATCTAATGGAGGCAATTCCTCTACTGGGGCTCCCTTTCCTCGGGTGTATTGATGATTTTGTGTCAAGCTGGCTGAAACTAACCAGCATATCCCTAAAGCATGAGGAGCCAGCACTGCATGAAAAACCAGACCCAACAGCCTATCTCTGTAATCCCTGTGCTGGAGAAGGCAGACACGGGTAGCTTCGTGGAGCTTACTAGCCAGCCAGCAGCCTGACTGAATGCAAGAGAATACACGGTGGATATAGTCCAGAGGACGACCCCACCCTCCACAAGCATGCACAGAAGAAACACAGGCAATGCACACCAAAACAATGACGACAAGCACTCAAGAGAGTATTGGGAAGAGGGCTGTTGGTCCAATCACTTGAAGAAGCAATGCTGGACCTCAGCAAAATCCTGAACTTCATTCTTTGGAAGCAGGAAAAACATAATCACAGTGTTACTAAGAGCTGAGAAATGGACACAGAAGTCTGTCCTATGTTTGTCTTCCAAGTCTTTACAGAGAGAAGCATCCATGTGTGTCACAGAGGTACCTGGGTTCTTTCTAATTCATAAGAAATCACAAGCATTCTAAAAGACAAATCGTCTCCCCATCTGCAATGCTTTTACAAGGTAGAAAGTTAGGGGTTGTGCTGCACGCTCTCCCCTTTCACGCTCAGCTATGGAACTACGAGCAAGTGAACAGACAGCCTAGATACTCCATCTGTGTGCAGCCTCCATGACTTCAGATGTTTTCATAATCTCCAATTTCATGATGAGGCTTTGGTCCAAGCTCCTCACATAGCCCAGCTCCTGGGACCCATCAGACGCAAAGGCAGAAATACAAAGGCTTCATTGCCTCACTGTAAAACCACGAGGCAATAAATTATCCTCATCACTTCTGCATGCTGTCACTGCCCAGATAAAATTGTGGGGCCAGAAATTAAGCAGCAACAAACTGCCCAAACGTAAACAAAGAACCTAAAAGTTCTTAAAAGTATAAAGTTTTCTTTTTAAAGTACCTGGCAGCAAATGTAGAGATCACCATTAAATTGGAACAAAAGAAACAAAAACAGTCAGGGTGATAGTGGAAGTACAAAGTTCAATTATTAATAGCTAATAGGTCCTTACATTCCTGAGCTGATCCACACTTCTCATGTTGTAAAGCAATAGCCAAGCTCTCTGGCCAATTCAGATACTCATGATTCTGTGGAAATTATGCTTTAATCCATATTATAACATTTTCATTTTAAAAATCCTCATAGTTCAATGACACTTTCCTATCTTCCCACAACCTTTGCTGAAGTGTAATGTACTGTGTTACAATTATTAACAGGCACCCAAACTTCAAGTTTCCAATTTAGCACAGACATTCTATCCTGTGTACCAGACACTGCCGACTGTAAGAGCCAATCGCCATTCTTTCCTTATTCTGTACAACTATAACTTCAATTGTGTTTGTGGCACAAGATGAATTTAGTCAAAACAACAACTAAAAAAAAAAAACCTACATTTTCTTCCTTGCGGATAGGGGTGGCTGGCAGATGAAACTGAGAAAGGGGGCAGGAGGAGTAGCGACCATATTGTAACTATTAAGCGATCACATAAGAGACTCTAAGTGGTCAACTAGCAGTAGGCAAGTCTGTGTCCCTTCTGGCAAACTGAGATACTTTATATCCCTGGCCAGCCTGCCTTGAAGCTCTTAGGGAGTAAGGGGGTTCTATTTAGTTAAGTACTATCACCATGTCTCTCAGGAACAGCTAATCTCAAGACACTCAACAAGTTAAACCCATTTTTTAGCAAGACACAGACTAACACCACCTCCCTCAATGTTACATTGTCATGGTGTAGCATAAAGTTCATTTATTATGCCATAATAAATGAATAAAATAATAAAAATTCAATTTATTATGCCATGAGCATAGCATGAACACAGGAAATCTGAATTCAAGCTCTGCAGAATCCTGAAGCCATCTGAAGTCGCCTAAGCAAGAGCATCCCAGAATGTGCTGTACAGAGTGGAGAACTTGCCGACACATGACCCTAACATTCGCCTTGCCGGAGTACCAGACCTGGTATCCAGAAAAGAGAGCGTATTTACCAACCACACAGCTCTGTGCGATGTCAAAAGTGAACTGAAAATGGAAACTACTGTACTCTTGCTTCCTTCAGCCACCAGGAACACAGTAAATTCTACAGATACCTGTGGAGGACAGAAAACTTCACCTGTGGTCCAAACCATAAAAGGTTGTCTAGGCACTGCTGTAACTAAGTAACCAAATTGTCCACCAATTTTCACAGAGAATATTGTTCCCACATTACTATTATTATTATTAATGTGTGGTGACAACAAATAAGTTCCAGATCACCGGAAGAATCAGTACCATGTTAGAGCAAGAAACTTTAATATTTTCAAATTAATTTTCAATTAGACTAGCAAGATGTTTCAGATGACGGCAACAATCCTGAAAACCTGAGTTTGATCCCCAGACCCTGCACAAAAAGCCAGATCTAAGAAGTTGGAGGATGGGAAAGAGTCTGATAAAAATACATTGTGTGAGTCAGGTGGTGGTGATGCACTCCTTTAATTACAACACTCAGGAGGCAGAAGCAGGAGAATGCCTCAGTTCAAGGCCAGTCTGGTCTACAGAGGAAGTTCCAGGACAGCCAGGGATATGCAGAGAAACCCTGTATCCAAAAAAAATAAATAAATAAAAATTATATTATTATGAAAGTCTCAAACAATAAATAAAAGTACAAATAAATAAAAAAAACTAGATGCCATACTACATATCTGTGATCCAGTGCCCCTGTGATGAGACAGCTGTCGCAGACATGAGAATGGTGAGAAAGTCAGCCGGCCAGCTAGCCTGGAACAGGCTGCCTAGCACACTGCGAGCACTTGCCTCAATGGGCTGGAAGGAAGAATTGACTCCTCCCCAAAGTTGTCCTCTGACCCTCACACCGCCACACACACGACAGACACAAACACACATCACATGCATACTCACGCACATAACTAAGTAAAAAACACACAGAATAAAATATGATTCACACTAGTATTTTCACACTTAACATCATACAAAAGTATCTGTGTTGGGAAGACACAATCAATGACAACTCGAGCGGCAAGCAGCCCTTCAGATTAATGTGACAGCTAAGGATTCATCTTTAACATTCACTTCACTATACTTGAGAAAATGAAATCACTCTACCTTTTATACTAAGCTACTAAAAATATTTTCTATCATACAGGGAATGTACTAGATAATTTACGATAGATAGAAAGGTGCTAACATGGGCAATTTCAAACATAAACAATATTAAAGAATTATGCTTTATTTTTAAAATGCCTTTATTCACTCTGATTTGGTACCAAACCAGGAATGTTTTGACTATGAATCTGTTTTACAAATAACCGGAAGAGAATATGATCCAGAAAACGGCACCCGTCTTTGTAGCAAATAAATCCTTGTGTTATTCTAGTTCAGTAAACAGTTGCCTATTTTTACTCTGACTTAAAGGACCGAAGCCACACACAAGAATAGCGCACACATGAAAACCCAGAGCTTGCTCACCACTAACGCCGCCTCCAGAGGGCCTGGGATGGAGTCCTCCTAAGGCTGCAGGAGGACTAACTATGCCGAACAAGCTTTCAGCTTCCAGACCCAAGACCTCTAACTCTTAACATTATAGATTACTGTAATTCTATATTTTGACAACAGGCTCATTTTGAATTTGCTCCAGTTGACTCTACCATTTACCCTACTCAACAGCTGGGCATATACTTGGCAGCCCAGTCACACTGCAGAGAAAAGCAAATGCACTCTTGTAACCAAGGATTTCAACCGAAATAAAAATCAAAATAACCTCTCTTCAAACTGGAACACACAACGTGTTGAACAATGCATTATTTCAGAAAACTGAACTTGGAAAGTTTTGCAAACTGGCACTCCCTATTCAAAGCAGACAATTCTTTTCTGATTAGATCAGCCCTATAGCCAGCCATTGGGATACTAAGTGCCGTAGTGAAGTCATCGTATTGGTCACTGATGGGAAATCAAAACTGGCTCCCAACACATCAGGAAACAATGGCTTCTCCAGCTCCCCGGCTTTTCATAGAGTACGCTGGCCAACAAGCTTCTTTTCCTCTCCAAAACTAAGTGAAATTCGGAACATCTGTACAGCCAAACGCAATTTGATGACCTAAGCATTTCAAAACCACAAAGAGTAAGGGAAATACCCCCCCCCCTTGATTTCTGTCTGTGAAATCTTGGGCAAAATGTCTTAAGAAATTTATGTTTGAGTGCGTTACTGGCAGTAATATTAGCATCAAAATGAAGCAATGAGAGATGTACAGTGGTCACTTTTATTTAATTTTTTTGATATTTACCAGGACAAACAAGACAAGCTTTTAAATAAAGTCTCTTTCCTCAAGACAGGCCAAAATCAGCAGTCCGGTAATTTCTTTTTCAGTCACCTTAAATTACCCACTCACCACTGATACTGAACTTGATTGGACAAAAAAAGAAAGAAAGAAAGAGAAAAGAAAAAGAAAAAGAAAAAGCTGTATTTTTTCCACATATACACTGTAGACCTTCTTGACTTTTTTCTGAGTTTATACAGCTTATAAGCCTATTTTTCAATATTTCTCTTTTTTAACTTTCTAGAGACAGCCAAGTAAGAATATTTTTAAAAAGAGGCAAACCTCAGTACATTACATATACAAGCAAATGCCTAGATATGAGTTGGCTTAAAATATCAGTGCACTTGCTCAGAGTGGTATTAGCCACAAGAGAGCTTTGGCACAAAGGAATTCCAGTTGTGTTTACAAAAATGCTATGCGAAGTCTAAGAATCCCAGCCACAGAGCACATTCTAGAAAAGGATAAAACACTACTGCAGGAAGACTCTGAGCTACAGGACGCTTGGAAATTCTGTTAGTCAGTTCTAGATTTATATTAGTAACAGAAAACTACATGCATTTTATTTAATTTGTAGAAACTGAGTTACTAACCCCAAGGCAAATATTCAAGAGATGTGCCATCATATGAACTATTTACACACATCGGTTAGCCATCCTCACAATATGGGACTATGAAACAATCGTGAAGTTGCATACTTAAAAATACATTTCAGGAGACATAAAAACTCAACATGGGAAAGTACCATTTCTATTTTAGCTAGCATATTAACTTCAAAGTCAAAGTATTCCTAACATATATGTCCATGATAATCAAGTTGGCACAAAATTTCCTGAACCTAAACGATCAGCAGAAAAACATCTCAAATCGTCTTCTTTATATTTTAATATACGACCAACTCTGTGATTAAAGTCTTCTTTTTATCATGATATGAAATAATTTTGGACTGCATCAAAGTTAGAATATAAACGTAAGTGATAACTTTTTCACATAAGTACAATTTAAAAAAAATGATGTGGTGGTTGGTGGTGTGCTCAATACAAGAACCTTTATAGGTCAAGCCCATACCAGGTAGGACCAGCCAGGCTTGGAAATCTCACAGAGAAGTAATGACATCCACCCTCCCAGGAAGAATTATGGCTATGCTTGGTGCTTAAGAGCTTCTACAAAGGAAAAGAAAACGCAAAGTGCTTCTTGGAAACAGACCTCCCCCGCCCTCCATTCCACCGCCTACCCTTAGGGCGTCTCCGAACCCTCTCCCACCCAGCTCTGTTCTGGGGTACAGGATTTCATCCAGAGCACCTGACGGTCCCCAGGGCTGGTTCCGGCTGCTGTTTACTTGTGCCCACGCGGGGGTAGCTCTGATTTGGGAAAGGGAAAACGGTTCCCACCGGCCCTGCCCCGCCATGCAGCCCATCACAGGGATCTCGTACCTTTGTACCTCTCCAGGACGTCCTCGTAGGCCTGGAGGTACTCCTGCTCCTCCACGTACAGATAGGCGGCGGGGGACAGGTACCCCGCCATGCCGAGGTCTGGGGTGCTGGCCGCGCCCGTGGGCCCGCGACCCGAGAGGGGGCGTCAGAAAACCCAGGCTGGAGGGACAGCGCGGCGGCAAGCCCGGGGCAGCGACCCCAGGGAAGGCTTTGGGTGGTCGCGGGCGGTGGCGCGGGGCAGGCAGCCTCCTGAGCCTGCGCCCCGGGCCGCGGCGCTGCGGAGGACAGCGCTGCCCCGCCGGGATGCGCCGCGCTTCTGCGGCATCTCCGGGCTGCGCCGCAGACGCCCTCCCGGGAGGAGGAGCAGCAGCGCTGGGCTCCGGCACCGCCCTCCGGCCCGCCCACCGCCCCCCGCCCGCCGCCGGTCCCAGCGCGGTTTCTATTTGGGACCCACAACAGGTGCGGGGAAACAAAGCCCTGGGGCTTGTCCCTACTGAAGGGGTTGGAGGCTCTCCCCGAAGAAGGGGTATCGTCGACCATATTGGAAGTACTTTCCCTCGTCCATCTGAGGGCATAGAGGACCAGGTCACTGTAACAGGGCACGAAAGGGACTGACCCGCGTCCTGGGGACGGACGTCGAGACCTGGTGGCCTCTGGAGGTGGCAGGGCGCTTCAGGGCCTGACAGTGCCTCCAGGGTCAGAGCTGCTGCAGACCGGCCGGCGGCCCCTCCCTTCTGCCCCCCAGAGCCTGCCGGCGCATCTGCTGCTGCTCTAGGAAGGACTGTCCATTCACCACAGTCCCGACTACTGTCCCCTCCCTTTTCCCTCCTATTATTCACAGCACATAGTACCAGCATCCATTGAGCAAAGTGGATATGGTTATCTTAAATTTGGTTCGTCATATGCTAAAATAAGTATTTTTAAAGGACCCCAAGATGAACTAACTGGCACTAGGCATGTAAATGGATGTTTTTCAAAACACTGACTGGAGTCCAGCAGCTGTAGATGGAATCTTGCATCCTCATTGTGGGTCACCAGCAAGTAACTGATTGTCTTCATGGGCAAATATGGGAAGATAGTAACTAAATGAAGCTCTGGGTACAAAAGGGTTTTTTAGTGTTAGTTACCACTATTTCCATGCATACAAAGCCCACTCGTTAACAACCATCTGGATATATGACACTTCTCTCTAAATCTTCCATCTCCTATTCCCTCCTTTTGTTTCTATTGGCCTCTCCCCCCTTGACTCTTTCTTCGTTGATGTTTAATGCTGTGGAATTGAAACCATTTTCTGTCAACACTATATGAGGATGAAATATGCTTGAAAAGTGATTTCTGTTAGAATCAGGGCAGGTAACTCCTCCTCGGCAACTGACCTGCTTTTATTTCCCCAAATAAAGCAAGACCTCATCTCTCTTCTCAAGCTAGATCACTTGTCTAGACTGGTCTCTGGTCTGAGTTTGATCCCTGCGTACAAATAAAACTCAATAAGTCATTCTTGTGCATATTAGTTTATGTAGTAACTTGGGACAACTTCTTGAAATGAAGAGTTAGCAATGAGTTCCCACTTCCACACGTCATTCATACAGACAACCCTCTCTGAATACACAGAAAGGCCACAGAAGGAAAAGTCCACGACTTCATCAGCAACCGACACTCAGTAGCATCCGGTTTTATGAATATAGTCAGCACATATTTTAGTGTTTTTAAACTGTCCATTTAAAGAGCCAGTCAGAATGAACACAATTAGCATCTGGGGTTCAGCCTTTGCCCCAAGCATTCTTGAAACCGTAACAGTGGGTGGATATGCTAGTACTACACTATAATCCACAGGAAGGCAACAAGACCATAGCATCAAAGAGCCTGGCTTTGAAGTCAAGACCGCCTGAATCCAGATCCTAACTGATGGATGGCCTTGGGTGCTTCTACTCACTGAGGGCGTCTATGAACTGAGAAAACCACAGGTCCTATTGTATAGTCTGCTTGCAGACCTCGTGAGATGTATCTGTACCTGCTTAGAAGACACCGCACTAGGCACACGGCTACCACTTCATTATAGAGTATTTTCCATGTGCAAGAATGTTTTACATTTTCTATTTCTAGCTTACATGTCTCTATCCTATTTATCGCCACAGCCATGACTCTTCAGTTAGGAAACTGGAGCTGAGAAAAGTTCAGTAACTGTCCAACTAAAACCCAGCTAGAGATGGGCATAGTTGTGTACATCTGCAATCCTGGTATTGGAGAGATGGCAGCAAGGGGGTGAGGATTCACGGTCAGCCTCAGCACACTGCCAGAGAACTTGTGCCAAATGAGAACCTAGCTCATAAAACAGCAACAACAGACTCAGTGGTGGTGGCAGAGGAGGAATTAAATCCAAATCTTCCTACATTCAGCATCGGATCCTCCAGTTCAGTGGTTCTCAATGTTCTTAATGCTGCTGCCCTTTAATACAGTTCCTCATGTTGTGATGACTTCCCCCAGCCATAAAATTATTTTATTGTTATGTCATAACTGTAAGCTTGCTACTGCTATAATGCAAATATCTGATACAAAGGATATCTGATGCGAACCATCTAAGGGTCGCAACCCACAGGTTGAGAACCACTGTTCCAATCAGCCAATCCTAGCCTTAAAAAACATCTCTTTTTAAAACATTATCACTGAAGAACCAAGGGCATTTACTGGTAATTTCAAGACAGAAAATCCAACTGACAATACCCTACAGCTAAGAACAGCAGATGTGTATTACTCACATCTAAAATGCACTTATACAGTGTTACAAAGTCCCCATCCTTACCTATTACTCAGTCTCAGTGATCCGAGAAAGAGACACAGGAGCCCTATAACTGCAGCTTTTAATATAATGAAGTGACAATAACTTCCCCACCCCAGAGACAGGGCTTGTCTGTAGCTTTAGAACCTGTCCTGGAACCCACTCTGTAGACCAGGCTGGCCTCAAACTCACTGAGATCTGCCTGCCTCTGCCTTCTGAGTGCTGGGGTTAAAGGCGTGCGCCACCACTGCCCAGCAGTAAATATTTTTTCAGTGCTGTGCATCAAACCAAGGCCTTGGGCAGCCAAGGCAAGGGCTCCACCACTGAGCTATCTGTAGATAGAGATCAATAAAGTATCAGAAACACGTCACCATCACTGACTTCCTAGAACACAAACCTGATTGCATTACTGCACTGCTCTAAGACCTTCCAGCGTCTCCACTGTGTGCAGTGGGAGCAGCCCCAAGGGCTCAATACTGCACCTCCCAACGCAGTTTCTACCCTCCTTGTAATCCCTACACTTAGCTACACATGCCGCTTGCAGGTCACATTTAAACAAGCCCCCTGTCTGTGCTCACGCCGTTCCATCCTTTGAAGTGGCCTTCCCTGTCACCCTAATTCTATCAAGCTCTTTTGATCTCAGATCAAGTAGTACTTCCTCTCAACACCCTTCCAGGAGCCTCCCACATCTCCCTTCTCCCCAAGGTCAAGGAGACTCCTCCGGTTCTTTTAATATTAGGTGCGTCCAGCCATGACGGCTAATCTCTCAAAGCATGCTGTAACCATCTGGCAACACATCTATTCGTTATATTAACTATGACTTTTTTAAGGCAGAACTGTGTTCTCTTCTGTGTTTTACTCAACAGGCATGTGTTAACGACAGATGAATTAAGTCATCCTACGGCCCACGTGGCTTTTTGACTCAGGGGACATTTCACAAACAACTCTACTCCAATGGCCTTAAGAACTATCACATGAGCACCACAAACTTCTCCCCACTCCTGACCTGCACCCCATCTTTCACAAGCGATGAATTCCAAACAAGAGTTGAGTTCCAAGAAGAACGTCAAACGTGTTGTAAAAGTAGAAGTGGAAGTTTTAGTGACACGTTTTCAAACTATCCGTGTCACCTGGCTCCCTCAGACAGACTATACCCTCACTGCACTGGGTAAACAGTGGCCAGTCTGATACATAATATACCTGAATCTCGTAATTTAGACACACAAGGGATTAAATAAACATCGTGGACTGGCTCCAACTCTGTCCTCCATGTGGGATTATCATTTGTGATTTGCATAGCAAACATGTAATTTACTAATATTTTAAAAAGCCGTAATATAGCCGGGTGGTGGTGGTGCACACCTTTAATCCCAGCACTCGGGAGGCAGAGGTAGAAGGATCTCTGTGAGTTCAAGGCCAGCCTGGTCTACAATAGCTAGTTCCAGGACAGGCTCCAAAGCTGCAGAGAAACCTTGTCTCAAAAAACAAAAAACAAACAAACAAACAAACAAAAAACAAAAAAAAACCCACAATATGCCTCTACACTTCTATATTGTTTGTTGTTCATTTAGTTTTATTCTATTTTTTGAAGAATTTGTATGACTTTAGAAGTAGATACTTTGAGGTCTCAGTATCCCACCTCAAACTCAGCGGACATTTCACAGAGCCCAGCACTGGCCTCTGCCCTCAGACCTGCAGTACCCTCTGAACCACTGCTCTCCCTGACCCCTCCATGCCTTTGCTGCCTACAGTGCTCACTGGTGGGGAAGAACAGCTCCCGTGGCATATACCTGCTAACATGTTCTGGAGTTTATGTAATTACATTCCCACCGACAAACACCTACCTGTTTCTACCTCATTAACTCCTTCACTACACAAACAAAACATCCACCTCCTGCAAAAACTACATGTTGGGTGTGGTGGTGCATGACTTGGATCCCAGAATCCGAGAGGCAGAGATGGCAGATCTCCAAGAGTTTGATGCCAACCTGACCGACATAAGGAGTCTCAGGCTAATCAGGGCTATACAGTGAGTTCATATCAAAGCAAACAAAAAACACACAAAAACCAAAACAACAACAGAACTACAGGGAATGGGCACCCTGCTTTGATGCCTGAGGCTTTCCACGCCGACAGCTTGCACACAGCTTCCCCTTCACCTATGTTCTCCTTTTGCTGAGCCAAAAGTCTGGGTCTGCTAGTGTCCTTCCGCTCCTGTGAGGCTTGGACTGCAGTGGGCTCTCAAGAAGACAGAGGCAGGCCCGATGACTAAACACAGACAGGAGGGCAGTCAGGGCCAAGGCCCAAACCGCCTCACTCTCACTTGACTTCCAATGGCCATCTTCCTCCCCTTCCCCTTCCTGCTCCACCCCTCCTTCTGGAAGGCTGGGTGACACCAGCCAGCATCTCACAACAGAAGCCAAAAGAAGCTCAGGGCTGTTGCCCCAGAAACCCTGACTACAAAGTGATTGGCCAAGCTGTTTGTTTCTCTTATAATCCAAAAATCCCACTGGGGAACCCTATGGAGACTCTAGGCACCCTGATGGCTGAAGACAAAGCCCCAATGTTGCATTACCTGGGAAGCAAAAGCAACTATGAGTGCACAGCCCCCAACCCTGCCTAGCTACAACTTGGGGACAGGAGAGGGAAGGAGGCCTGAACATCTGGCCTTTAGCCTTTGGCCTTTGTAAGTGAATCTCCAGAGACATACCCTGTCCATCCTGCCCCATTACCATTTCCAAGAGTGGGGGAAAACTTAAAGGAATGCAGAGCTATCCACCCGGAAGCCACTCTCCTGCAAACTGACCCACACAACCCATATGTATGCCTGCACAAGCCCCAGGGGAGCTACGGGCCTGAAAGCTGCTTCCTTGGCGTTCTCAGTTTTCAGCTATGTAAAACAAGCTATCCCTCGCACAGGACAGAAACACTGGCCTCTCCCCATGTATTAATTAATCCAGAGTACATAATGGTCCCTCACAAACACTAAGGACACAAAGCACCTATGGATACATGATGCATACAGAAAAGCTACATTTAAAAAAAAAAAATGTCCAAATTGCTGGGTTGTGCTCAGCATCCTAGGTACCAAAAACCATGAGACTTGAGTTAGACCTGCGTATCTCAGTGCCCTTGGCGGGGAGGAAAGGGAAAGAAAGAAAACGAAGGCTGGCCTCCCCCAGCTTCCAGCAAAATCCTCCAGAAAGTCTATGGTATTAATACTCTCGGGTTGCCTCGATGGTCAGTGTGCATCCACAGTAAGTTTAGCACAGATACCTGTAAATATTTGCTTGCTTTCAGAATCTATCGATTCATCCAACCAGAAAGCAGAGCCAAACAGCTTAGTCACCAGTGCAGGGAGGCGAAGCGCTCCGGGAAGTAAACATGGTCATTTCCTCCCCCACCTGAGACAAATTTCTCCCCAGCGCATCAGCTTGCAGATACAGCACCAGGGAACAGAGGGGTGAATTTCTGCCACCCTGATCCCCTCTCCATCCCCTCCCCCACTTACCTGCTATCCGAAGCACAGCCCTCTCAGCCGGGTCCAGCACCGAGCCCCCTTGAATCTTCCTTTTGGACCGCTCGTGTTTAGGCAGATTCCAGGGTAAGGTGTCTCCCGGAGCTGGAGATGCTGAACCAGATTTCTGGCTGAAATCATCCTCGTCAGAAAAATCCGCAGAGGAGGACATAGAGCAGCGGTAGGACGCGTTCCCGGAGCTCTGAGGAGGATGACACAGGAAAAGCTTAGCGGCAGAAGGCTCACAAACGATCCCCGCTCACAAATGATCATCAGTTACGATAACTCTGCCCTCTCCCCACCTCCAAACTGCTCTCTCTGCCCGCCAGAGAAAACACACACACATAAAAATAAAACGAACTCCCGGGCTCACCATATTTTCTTGGCCAAGTCTGCTCCAATAGAAACTATAAGCAAGCGGCTCCAATACATGAAGACCAGAAGGAAGAAGTGTGTGGCCTGCGCTCCAGCCACCAGCTCAACAAATGACTAGCCCAACAATGAAGCCAGAATCAACAGCCTTCCTGTGACAAATCTATAGTATCTGGCTCCCCCACCAGGACAGAAGAAACATTTTCCATTACTAGCCTTCTGGTTAATTCATTAATGCAACTAACTTTAAGTTTCAAAAACAAAGCACAAATGCAGGATGTTGGGTTCCACCTCCTTTCCGCTTCAAGCCGCCTAGTCGCGGGAACCTCCTTTTAACCAGTTCTGAGCCCTGTGTGCTCTTTATTTAATTTTCTGCATGAGCCTGAAGCAGGTTCCCAGAAAAGGCCGAGGAGGGAGGGAGGGCTGATTCTGAGAAGAGCCTTTTCTTAAGACTGGGAGAGCACAAAAGCCTGTTTTCAAAAGCCAAAGGCAACGCCAATAAACAAACATCTGAACTCAGTTTAGAGTTCTTGAGATAATTTAAACTTCCAGCAGGGAACAACTGCCAATAATGTAAATGAGAAGGACACAGCGCAGGGACAGGAAGCCACGCTCTCAGCAGAAGCCATCACACAGCAAGATGAGAAACACGGACTTTTACCAAAAACACTTTGCCTGAAGGTTATTCCTCTCAGATTCAGCAGGAGCTTGGTATCCTCAGACTCAGATTTTTCATAAAAAGGCACACAGCGCTATCCCTTCTTTTTTAGTGGATTGTGTCTGTAACTATTTAGACAGTCTGTAGCTCAAGGAGAAAAAGATGCCGAATATCTGTGCTGTGGACTTCATTAAAAATTCTCAAAAGTACTGAAGGGTGGTAGTCTTCATTTGCCTCTTTGCTGGGGCTCAAGGTGAAGATGCCAAACTAGCATAGTTTGAATTCCTCGAGATGAAAGTTGTAGCAATGGGTTCCCAAGCAGCAAGCTGCAGGCAGAAATCTCAGTGAGGCAAGCTCCAATTTGAAGCAAAAACACTGGTAGCCGCAGCAGCAAAGGGATATGTGCACAACATCCAAGCACTCACACAGGACCTGATAAACAGGCTATGACGGCATCAGGACCACTGCCCACCGTTCAAACCGCAGCTGTTCATGGCCAAAGCACGATGCATGGTAATATTTATCTAATTTATGTTCACTTTCCTGGTAATAGGAAGACAGTAAGCAAACTTGAGGAAAGTAAATGAATAAACTTGAATTTCTGTATTTTAAACCACAGCATTTGGCTGTTACCAACCCAATTTATTTCCCTAAGCTTTTCTGAAAATTCAAGTTGACTTATCTGAGGTTTGCTGTTGGTGGGATCTAAAGGGGGAGACACTCTTAAGGACTTTTAGGGGTTATTGGAGTTCTCTGGTTGCCTCGTGCTCTTCAAAATGGCTTTCTACCTGTCCTTTCTTAAGGCCATCCTTTATCTTTGAGATTGGATTTCCGCACTATTTTAGTGAGAGCAGTAATTTGCTAATCTGTCCTGAGATGGGAGGAATAACTGTGCCTTTCCAAAAACCACTGGTTATTGATTTTTGCAGAGTAAATTTTTTTAATGGTCAGAGTCTCAGCTGACTGAACAACAAAATGTGATTTATGCCATGACAGCAACACTATTAATCACCTTACAGCCAGATGGGAACAGTTACTTCCCTGGACCCAAGGGTGTTGACTGGCACAGCCTCTAATCTGGCCATGCCACTGATAACTAGATAAGAGAACAGTAAGAAAAAAAAATTATCAGGACCACGTCTTTCAACAGTTTACTATAGGGACGTACAGATCACACACATTTATATCAGACATGCTTCTAAGCAGCAACGCCCCTACACCCCTACTTGTCTACAGGGTTCAAGCCTTTTAACAGTGAGAGTATTACACTTTTTTCCCAAACACACACAGACAAAAATCACTTTTAGAACTGGAGGTACGTTCTACAAAATGAAAGCCCGTTTGACAGCTGGAAAATTGAGACTATATTTAAATGAAGCTACTTCAAAGTGGAGAGCTCACATAAATTTTTATAGTCCTTATTGATCTGTAATGACTTGCCAAATCATGTCACTATCTTGGGGCTGGAGAGAATAGTATGAGAACACCACTGTGTTTTATTTGTTTGGAGAAAAGTAAACAGTTCTCTGACCCAAACTCTAGAGCCTGACCTTTGATGAGGGCTTAGGACAAAGGAAAAAGACCCCAAGAGCATCAAAAGCTCCACGTTCCTAGTTCTTATTCTATTGGTTGCCTGAAGATTAACTCTTATCAAAATACAAATATTCATGTCCATCCATAGGGGACTAGTTAAATATACTGTATCTATCCCATGGGCTACTCTGCAGCAAGTAAACAAAAATGTTGATCGACATTTAACAAAGAAGAAATAATTCATATATAATGAAACCTTAAAAAAATCCATATACATATGTGTACCCACTGTGTGTATAAAAAGACAGATGATGTATTACTATTCAAGAGTGGTTATCTCGGGGCAATGACAAAGATTAACACGTTTCATTTGTTTCTTACAATTTTTAAATTCACCAAAAGAAAATGTCCAGAGAAAATATCAGATATGAAAACTAAGTGAATGGAGCCCACTGAAGCCTCCTTCCAGAGCGAAACACATAAGCCATTACACAGAAACTACATCAGCAAATGCACAGGATTCTCTGGCCTCCTGACCCTGGGGTTAGGGCTCCAATTCACACCACCCTCTGTCATCACCATTTGCAGATAACAAGGGAAATAGGAACTAGTTCACCAGAAAGGGAAAGGGTGATTGGGTTGTGAAGACAAAGCTGACATTTGTCGCTCTCTTTTTCCCCATGAATGGGTGTGCACTACCTCTGTACTCATACTGAGTTTCTATAACCAGAACAAATAAAAACACTAGGCTGTGATGACTCAAACAACCCTGCACCGGGTCTTCTACAACTCGAGATATTAAGCCAATTTTATCAAATTAGATCACCAAAAGATCACTCTAACGTTCCTGATAGCCAGTTCATTTACATGGTACAGAAACAACCCAAATCTTCTAATTCCGGGATAATTATGTAATGTGACATTTTTAAATGGACAGTAACTCTGCGCCGTCGACAGTAGGACTGCCTAACTGGATGTGACCCAGCCCGCACGGCCTGTGAGAAACTGCCAGGAAATTGTCTTGGCACCGGGTACCCTCTAAAGCCACTGGGAAACAAATCCAAAGACAAGGATTCTGTTAAAGAGCCAGACATCCAGAGTCCCACGGGTTGAAGAGCACACTCTCACTGGCCCACACACTCATCGCCTATCCACATGTCTATATATGTATGTTTCGCATTAATTTTTTTAAAAAGATAAGAGAAGAGGGGCTTGGAGAGATGGCTCTGAGGTTAAGAGCACTGGCTGTTCTTCCAGAGGTCCTTGAGTTCAATCCCCAGCATCCATATGCTGGCTGACTTACAATCATCCATAATGAGACTTGGTACCCTCTTCTGGCCTACAGGCATACATGCAGCTAGAACACTGTATGCATAATAAATAAATAAATTTTGAAAAAAAATAAAAATAAGAGAAGATTTACACAAATCCTGATTATGGGCTATTTTATAAGATGTCTGTCCTAGATTCTACAAAACAATTTATAGTTTGAAACATACTTCCTAAAAAGAAGGGACTCTTCAGTATGTAACAGACCAAAAGGGCCACCAAATATGTGTGTATGTGCATGTGTGTATGTGTGTGAGTATGTGAGAAGAGAGAGAGAGAGAGAGAGAGAGAGAGAGAGAGAGAGGAACCATGATTGAACTCTGCATTATTTAAATAAAAGGGAAGGGAAGGGGAGGGGAGGGGAGGGGAGGGGAGGGGAGGGGAGGGGAGGGGAAGGGAAGGGAAGGGAAGGGAAGGGAAGGGAAGGGAAGGGAAGGGAAGGGAAGGGAAGGGAAGGGAAGGGAAGGGAAGGGAAGGGAAGGGAAGGGAAGAAGGAATGGAGGAAGGAAAAAAGGAAAAGAAAGGAAGGAGGAAGGAAAAAAGGAAAAGAAAGGAAGGAGGAAGGAAGGGAGGGCAGGAGAAGGAAGCGAGGGAGGGAGGGAGGGAGGGAAGGGAGGGAGGGAGGGAGGGAGGGAAGGAAAGAAGAAAGAAAGAAAGAAAGAAAGAAAGAAAGAAAGAAAGAAAGAAAGAAAGAAAGAAAGCTAAAAGCACATCCTAGGGAGAATTGGGAAAAATCTAAACATGAGTCATGACGGTTTATCACATATATCAGGACTATAACTTTCTAAGGTGTGACAGTAATATGATAGTTGTAGAAAAGATGTCCTGATCTTAAGGACACGCAGACTAAAGAAACATGATGTCTGTAATTACTTTTAATTGAGTTAAACAGAACTAGCCACTGTGATGATAGGATAACTACTCTTGATTCGGGGGAGGGTCCAAACGAAGAATTGAGGGGAAATATGTAAAAAGTCTTTTAGCTGCCTGTTGTGGAGAGGGAGGGTAGGGACTGAGCCAAGTCTAACCCTTGTGAGACAATACAGGTGCTCTGCTTCTTGGCTGACATCCTCAACCCTTGTCTGGCCTTGACTTAGCTATGCAATCCACGGTGCTCTCCAACCCATGGTCATCCTGCCGCAGACTCTCAAATGATGGGATTACAGGCATCTGACACCACACCCTCCGGCTCTTTTTCACAAGTAACAAGGATTAGCTTCCTCTTGTTTTAAGGCTTAAAAGTCACATCCCGTTTATGAAGCTCCATGTTGTTTATCTGTCCATCCACTGGTGAACACTTCAGTTGATTCCATAGCTTGGCTATTATGGCTAATGGGCGGGACTGCAACATTAACTGAAGTTCCCATTAAAAGCATGGCTTCGAACTGGAGACAGTCTTCACTAGAATCAGGACTGGCTTTCTTCCTGCTTAATCAATATATTCCACCCAGATGCATCGTTTACTGAGTGACTGTAATCAGGCACTAGACATTTTAACTCATTAGTTGAGCATCTGAAACAACAACCCAAAACAGAAAAAGATTTTGGGGGAACTTGAATTTCTTATCTATGTCCACTCTATTAGAACAACGTGGAGCCAAAACTTGGTACCTTCCAACTGCAAAGCCTGTCTTCTTGATCATACTGTGTTCTTGCACTAGAGAAAACAGAACATGCTCAAAGCCCTCGAAGATCTTCCCATGTATTTGCAGGGCATGAAAGTAGTAGTTTGAGGTCACCCTGGGCTACACAGCAAGAATTAGCTTAAAAGGCAAAGGTATGAAAATACAGACATCAAGGACTAGCTTGTATTTAAATATCTACAAATATGACTTTCCACAGGAAGAATATTTTAAATAATTTACCAAAGAGAAAAACAAACATGTCCCTGAAAAACAGTCCCACAAAACAGAAAGAAATCAGGGACACAACTAAAAACACTTCTGTAGCTAGACAATACTTAATCTTGCATTTTATGGTGATGTTTGTTTATATCAGCCATTTGAAAATATGTCTTACCTATCCATAGGCTCCTTCCTTGAAGGAATGTGAAAGATGCTGGAAATACAGAGACTTACAAGTAAGTATCTATCCTTACAAATTCAGCTTAAAATGTATCTTCTAGGAATACTATAGAAACACTGATACAAATAAGTCAACTTCAAGGGAACAGTGGAATCTGACTGGACCACCAAACTGCAGCACAGCACACCTCTGGGAGAATGCTACCCAGTGTTGCCAAGGGCTGGCAAAGACTGGTAGGAGAGGGTGTTCTGGGGTCAGCCGGGCAGTTTTCAAAGGCAAATTACTGGCAAATATTTAACGCTATGAAGACTTCATATGAAAATTCAGGTATCGAACACATACGCTTTTCATTCTGGCATAGTCTTCACCTGGTCCTTTTTCTTTTTTTAATGATACATAGTCTGAGACTCCGGTCATCATTTCAGGGATGGTGATACCACTGTATTCAGAGAATAAAGGAAAGATAAAGGGTGGGAGGAAGGAGGCACAATGCTAAGCAACAGAATGGGAGTGAAAGTGTTTTTGTTTTGTTTTTTGAGACTGGGGTTTCTCTGTGTAGCCCTGGCCGTCCTGGAACTCACCCTGTAGAGCAGACTGGCTTCACTCACAGAGCCTCTGTTTTGTTTTATTTTAAACCTTTATTTATTATGTATTCAGTGTTTTGCCTGCATGCCTACACACCAGAAGAGGGCACCATATCTCATTTTAGATAGTTCTAAGTCAGCATGTGGTTGCTGGGAATTGAACTCATGACCTCAGGGAAGAACAGCAAGTGCTATCTCTCCAACTCCATCAGAGTGTTTTTAATAAGACAAGAACTATAGAGGATGGCCAGAAAAAGACAAAATGGAGGCAGTATGGAATATTTTAGTTAAGTGGCTATCCAACAACACCAGGTGACATCAGTTTTCCCTAAGTGCTGAGTCAGTCTCCTCTATTATGGTAAATATCTTTAATTCTCAGGAAATGTTAGAGAATTGTATGAGACTACAGATGCTGACTCATACTTCCCAGGAATCTCCCGCGATACCCACTGGCTTCCGGCTGGTTTGATTTTACCTGCATTAACCTACCTACGCAATGTCATGAGAGAGACTTTGATTCTAAGTACTTCAAAACAAGGACGTGGCAATGGTTCCTGTTAGAAAGAAGATACGGGCTAGGGTCACATCTTGTGTAGAGCCTGAGGCATAAAAGCAGACCCTTTGCAGAGTCCATACGCCCTCTGCCATCTATGTTGTTTTGTAGAAAGTTGAAGTTGCATACATGATGACTGAGTGAATACTGGAGAATAGCCGTGTGACCTTGAGAAAACTGCCTGGCTCCTGTGGGCTTTCATTATTTCATGAGAAACAGGAAACACGGCGGTGCCAGTGTGTGCAGCTGCACTGGCAGAAGAAATGAGCATTCTTGAAATTTTGGATACTAGGTGATGCTACTTACTCAGGCTTGCTGTATCCGAGAGCAGAAAGCTGACGGCAGGGGACCAGGAAGATTGTAGGACTGCAGCAGTGAGACAAAGTCCACCAAACTCCCTTATCTGTCACCTCCAAACTTAGCAGATAAAGCGTTCTGTTGTTTGGGGGTGCCCTTGTGTCTTCCCAACATGTTCCTTTTTAATTCGCTGTTTCCACTACCAGAGACAACAGCAAAAGACTAAATGTACCAGCAGACCAGCACTTTAAAAACTGTAGCTGCTTAATTGTTCCCCACTGACAGGGAGAGAAGGTTGTATCTCTACGGGTCCTTATGCTTCCATTTCATTACCTATTTTCCTTAATGAAATTGCAGAAAATTGCTTTCATAAGCATGTTCTCACTTCAAGCAGTTATTAAGTCAAGAATTACTGCTTCATTAAACACACTACACACACACACACACACACACACACACACACACATACACATACAACAAACTTTTGTTATTACACTGGAACAAAGCCTGAAAGCTTAGAAGAAGTTTCCACTCAGAAGAAAGAGCTGCCATATATGCATTGAGAAGAAAATTTTCCCCCTTTGAACCATACTTGACTGGGACCTAGAACCATAGCTGGGCACAAAGAGACGCACTGCCTCTGAACTGGAGTGGTGGGAAACTCAACCTAGCTGGGATGCTGAACACTAGGCCAGTTCAACCAGACATCACCACCACCAACCCCATCTGGGTATTCATGTTAAATGCATTCTAAATCCCTCCATTAACACTTAGTTTCTCCCTAAGATTTGTCAGTCAGACCAACTCTGAGATCCAGTCTGAGCAACTATGGCTGACTCAAAACCTCTACATCTAGAAGAGCTGCCTTGTTTTCCCATATCCTTACAGTAGATCTTTCTCTCATAAATTAACATGGCCTCCTCTCTCTCTGGATGTCCCTATAGAAAGTATATGGCAGGGCAGGAAGCAAAATCAATCTGCAAGGGAATGCCTATTTTTTTTTAATTATACTAACCTTGATCTGTTAATACTAAAACTGTACAAAGAGCTTTAAGTCTAGATGAAAACAGATTCCCTAGGCTCACACCAAAAAAAAAAAAAAAAAAACCATAAAGGCCCCCTTGGATTTGGATTTGGGGGAGCATCTGTGGGGTGTCAATTCAGAACTTCTTAAATCTTGGAAAAGGATCCCCAGAGGAAGGGATGTCGAGCGGCACAGAGTCAACTTTTCAGAGGCCCCAGGGGTTAGATCAGAACCCCGGAGCAGAATAAAGGTCCCTTGGAGGCAGTCACAGGGAGTGCAGCAGGGGAGTCCAAGCACAGCCTGAAGCCACTAGTGTCCCCCTCCCATTCCTTTACACTCTGGGATATGCTGTGAAGTAGAAGAAGTGGGGGCCATTTGGAAAGGTATAAAGTTCTAGAAGTTTGAACTTGAGCTGAAACAAAAATTAAAGTATCTCATACCACAGCTTCTCATTGTCTAGACGGTAGCTGCTTCTCATGCACACTGGAAACCCAGTTCCTGCAGCCTGGCTTCACTAGGTGGGACCCATGTGCACTGAGATTCAGGGAGAGACATTTTCCAACTAGGGCTAAAAACACCAAGGGTCTCCTCTTTTTCTCTTCTCCTTCCCAAGCACATTTTTTTTTTATTTTTTAAGGTTACTTTGGGGCCTGCAAGACAGCTCAGCAGGTTAGCCCTTGCTGTGCAAGCCTGGTGACCTGAGTTGGAGGAGGAGAAAGCCAACTCCCAAAAGGTGTCCTCTGACCTCACATGTGCGCCATGGCCGGAGCACACACGTGATAATAGCAGTAATAATATTACTACTAATATTACTAATAGTAGTAATATTATTACTACTACTAATAATAATACTACGTGATAATGGTAGCAGTCGTTTTTAAGGTTATTTGAAATTATTCTAAAACCAGGGAAGAAGAGAATCTATTTGAACACTAGTCACTGCTATCTCATTACCAGGTATGAGGTAATTACAGAAGGGTAACGAATAGACCAGTCTGATAATAAATAACGAAGGCTCCAACTACATCACCAAGATTAGAGATGGAGGGGAACGACGGATTTGAAATATTTAGAGAGAAAAAGAAAACCTGAGCAGAAGGCTAGCTGGCAGGGTCGTCAGCTAAGGGAGTTCAGTAGGACCAGTGAGAAGGTGGAAATTAGGCTGGAAGGAGTTAGTATGGGAGCCAGAGAAGAAAGGAGAGCAAGGGTCCCAAGGAATCGACACAAGGAGCAGTCTGGATGCTGAACCTGTGAAGCCATTTGCTGACCCTAACTGTTTGAAGATACGAGGTTAAGTAAACAGAGACCCCCAAGAGACCTGCTGCACTGCATGGTGAGCTGTTGCTTGCAGAAGCCAAACTAGTCAGCAGTATCCGGGCTTGGACAGCTCACAGCACGCCACTGACAGTCTCCCTGAGCTACTCAGCCCTTCCTTTGTGCTTTCCTCATATATACAGAGGACAAAGTGCATCAACCATTTGTGCATTGTCACCTTTCTTATGAGAGACAACATCGTGGACCATAGCAGATGTGTTATGTTATTATTAGTCTTGTAGCAACTTATGAGCCGTGATATTGCTCAAAAACACAAAATAATAATACCCATATTTCTTCTGACCTCTGATTGTCTGAAAGCAGTAGATGAACTGGTCCCACTGTGCTTATAGAGCAAATGCACTCGCTCATTCACAGTGCCCCCAGCCCAGCCCTGCTCACTTACAGTCCTCTGCTCTAGTTCACAGCCCCACGACTCCCTTGCTTGCTCATAATGTGCATGGATGAGTTGTGTGAATTCCAACCCCTGACCTTCCTCCCCTTCCCAGCTGCCCTCCTGACCCTGAAAGATTGCCTGTTTTGTTTTTATCCTCCTTTTCTCATCAAGGGCTTTCCAGCTGGTGCAATGCTTCCTCTAACAATAATAAAAGCAAAGAATGTGTCAAAACACATCAGGACTGATGAGCTCACAGAGAGTGTGTCACAGGTTCAAGCAAGATGGGGTCCCAGTGCTGGGAGAACTCAGAAGCTACCTGCAACTGTCACCTTCTTGCAAAGGAAAAATTCGTTTTCTTAACCCCATGCCCAGCAGTAGAGCCCAACACAACGAAACTCGGTGGTAATTGTGTTGCATATCACTTTGCTTAGGTATTTTTTTTTGTTGGTGTTTTGCTTGCGTATTATGGTTTTTGGTTTTATGTTTTTAGGAATTTTCTTTATATGTGTGTTTCCTTGCTTTTTCTTTGAGGTTTTTGTTTTGTTTTTACTCTGGTTTGCTTTCTTTGTCTTTTAAAGAGAGAGAAAAAAGAAGGCACAAGTGTGGAACTAGTAGAAAAGTGGAGACTCTGGGAGGAGTTGGGGAGGGGAAACTGATCAGAACATACTATCTGGAAAACTTATTCTCTTTTCTTCTTCTTCTTCTTCTTCTTCTTCTTCTTCTTCTTCTTCTTCTTCTTCTTCTTCTTCTTCTTCTTCTCTTCCTCCTCCTCCTCTTCTTCCTCCTCCTCTTCTTCTTCTTTTTTTTTTTAAAAGACAGAATTTCTCTGTGTAGTCCTGGCTGTCCTGGAACCTTTTGTAGACCAGGCTGGCCTTGAACTCACAGAGATCCAACTGTTTCTGCCTCCTAAGTAGTGGGACTAAAGGTGTGAGCCACCACTGCCTGGCTATATGAAAAAATAATTTTTTTCAATAAAAAAAACAATGTGTCAAAATATGTGGTAGCAACAAAAAGAGCCATGAATTTTATCAGAAAAGCACTGCACAAAATGAGTGAACAGCTGTCCACTTGTGCCCCACTCCATTCCCTCCACGGAACTGACCCTGTGCGTCCCTAACAACAAATGTGCTTGTCTAGGCCAAGCACCTAGCTTCTGATAAACCATCAGTGCAGACATTGTTCTTTTATTATTTAGACCGGCAGACACCAAGTAAAGTGAATGACTCTCCTCAACCAATCAGAAGAAGGTCTCATGAGCACATACTCAGGTTTCCAGAAGTTTCCAGAGGACTGCAACACAGATGTCCTGAGTTTCTAGTGGGAGGCAAACAGAAGTTGGGCTCAGGACTGTTAAACCAGTTCTCACCCGAATTTCCAGGCTGCCAGCCTGCCCTACAAATTTTAGCGCTGCCATTTCCACAATCTCTTATGCTAACTTCTTAAAATAAGTTAGTCCGTGGATACATGTGTGTGTTTGAATGTGCATATGTCTGACTGGTGCTGCTTCTCTGACAAGCTGAACTTGGACAACTGGCTACCCCAGATGCCGCCTCGACTCCATTTTAGAGAGGCACAAACACTTGCTCCGGTTGTTTTCCACTTTAGGCAGTCTGCAGGGGCTTCCACCAGCCTGAGTGAGGAAGCCACGTGCTTCATCTCCTTAATTAACTCCCGAAGAGGAGCGATGGACCTCTCCGACCTGCCCACATTCTGAATGAGGACGATCACAACCTTCACTGGCTACTAGGCACTATCAAAGCAGTATGGTTGAGCCTCTAATAAAGCACAACACTAAATGTGTTTCACAGCTTTCACTTGGAGATTAATGAAAATACATTAATTAATTAATTAATTAATTAATTAATACAAGACAATATGAAACCCAAGTCAAATGTTTTACCAAAAACTAGAGGCTATGGTTTCGCCAAAGAAACACGAACTAACCTTCATTCCACAAAACAATGATTTTCAATGCAGATTTTTTTTAAAGATTTATTTATTTATTTTTATTATGTATACAACATTCTGCCTCCATGTATGCCCGTGCGCCAGAAGAGGGCGCCAGATCTTATTACAGATGGTTGTGAGCCACCATGTGGTTGCTGGGAATTGAGCTCAGGACCTCTGGAAGAGCAGCCTGTGCTCTTAACCACTGAGCCATCTCTCCGGCCCCTTCAATGCAGATTTTTTTTTTGTCTACGAAATAAAAAAAATCTACCTTGCTTCATTGTGTAGCAATGATTCATTCATTATCTGTAAAGCTTTTATTTCTAATCAAACCTCAAGAAATATGAGTCATTCATATTTGAGTGTGAGGTCATCAGACTATATCCTGGAAAAATACCTTGATAGAAAAAAAGGGAATCAAGGTTTGCTGAAGGAAGAAAATGTTGCCTATTTCTGATGAGGGATATTATTTCCAGGTGTGTGACTTTTGTTTACACTGTATTTGTTTAACTCTGATGCTGTGTTAGTCTGCCTGTCTAAAACACCTGACGGTCCTAATAAAGAGATGGACAGCCAACCCCAAGGACAGGCGGGGTTGGCAGGCAGCATACACAGAACGAGCAACAAGAGAACAGGAGACGAGGAGATCGTGGAGTCAGTCACACAGCAAGCCATGGAGAAAGAAGTAAAGTAAGGTATATAGAAATAGAGAAAGAAAAGCCCAGAGGTGAAAGGTAAATGGGATAATTTAAGATAAGACAAGCTGGCCAGAAGCAAGCCAAACTAAGGCTAGGCATTCATAACTAAGAATAAGCTCGTGTGTAATATATTTGGGAGCAGGGTGGTGTCCCATCCCCCCACCCCGCACAAAGCCAAAAGAGTAAAATATCCTACAACATTTCATAATTTTCCCTAGAAATATTTTTCACCAACAGAGGCAGAATTTCTAAGGACCAAGTAAGTCCTTTCCTAATAGAAACCCAGGCTAGCTCGATTCAGGAACTAGAGAAGACAAAGTACTTCAGCAGCCTGAAGCTCCAACTCTGAATCTGTGGGTGGGTCTGCCCTCCAGCTCCTAGCACTTCCTCATGCTCCCCAGGCCCAGGAGCTGCAGCCTGATCTTCTCAGGGCCCCTCCAGTTCTCCAGAGGGAACGTGATCGCTGATGTAATCTGAGGGAGTCAGAAGATCTGCCTCCACGCGCTGGTGCCACCACGTCTGAACTGCTCCATTAGAGTTGCTCTTTCCATGTTCCCCTGCCTGTGACAGGCTTGTAAAATGCACATGCTGATAAGAGGGACAAATAAAGCATGGATATGCATCTTAAGCAATTAGTAAGTTGTCAGCAATTTCCTCCAAAGAGGAGGTGTGAACCATCTGAAAGGAATTAGAGGAAGAAAGGGAAAGTATACTTTCTCACCACTGTATAAATTCTTGTCTTCTCATTAAGTAACGAGGCCACAGTTAAAATTCTTCCTGCCAGAATGGAAACCACAGGAAGGATTCTGGGAAGTGTTAAGGTGTGACAGGAAGAACAAAGGCTTTAATATGGGGGTGTTTACAGGATTTCCATTCTGTCTCAGACTAGCTAAGTGACTCTTGTACATATTGTAACTCATAACAATGTTTGTGAACCTTGGATCACTCATCCAAAACTGAGAATAATATCTCCTCCTGTCAGAGTAGTGGTGCAGATCAGATTAATAGATTCTGGTATTAAGACCAAATCTAGCATACAGTGGGACACTTTAAATGGCACCCGTCATCTTGAAAAGCTGTGCTAAAACTATGAGTTTCATTGAGCACTCCTACACTCTCAGCTGTATAGCCTTAAAGCACCTTCTAAACCACTGGAGCTCTTAGTTCTGTTCTGTGCCACACAGGGACAATCGGCCCACTGAAAGTAATAGAAGGGGCACACAGAAAGTGCACAGTGAACATTCAGCAGGTAAGATCCACATTCTTCTTATCCCAACTCCTGTCTAAATACCATCTGGCCTCCTCACTTCTTTCCTGGCCCTCAACAGTCATTCTCACAGACGTTAGATTGAATCTTTAAAACATAATTAAAACAACAGATCTGATATGCCAAAAGTCAATCAAGCCCCGCCCAAGCCATGCAGTCCAGGGTGGGCAGGTGCCACTACAATGAAAAATTTATGATGGAGAGGTGGGAAATATAGAAAAATGGAGCCGAGGACATGCTCGGGGGAAGAGGTGGGAATGTGGTGGCAGGGACAGGTGAGAGAAGCTGGGGTCTATACACTGCCATCGTGCAGCAGGGTAGGGTTGATGAGATGGTGTACAACTGCCTGAAGCTCATGCAGATGCAGACTCAGCCGCTAACCTGCTAACCCGCTGCCCAACTGAAGGATTCCCCTGGCTCTGGACAATGAAGGAGTCCTGAAAGAAGGAAAGTCTGACTTTCTGGATTTCTCAAAGGACCACCATGGTCCGGGAAACCACCAGAGGCCACATTGGTGTCGGTGGTCCATGCTGCTGCCCCAGGACGAATGCAGTCTGTGTCACTGCCCAATGCCTTGGTGATGTCTTTAGGCTTTGCTACCTCGGTTAGCCATGCTGACGCGAGTGGCATGTGCAACCATCTGAGACCACATCGAGGCTTGTGGTCCGTGTAGCCGCTGAGGGCCATGGGTGCGTCAGTGGTCCTGATACGGCCAAGGGCCACATTGATGTCTGCTGCCTGTGTTACAACAGAAACCCATGCAGATGCCCACAGTTGGGACTGCCACCTGAATCCATGTTCATAGCCCTGGGTGAGAAGTGGCTCCGCCCTGCTCCCAACACCGAGCAACACTGCAGGCTCTTCTGAACTAAAGGCATCAGATGCAAACAGAGAAAGACTCATCGGGTCTTACGGGGCTGGCCACTAGGAATCTGACCATGTTTCAATGAACACACAGACAACATAAAATGAACTTTGGGAGGGGGTAGTACGTCAGGGAGGAGGGGTACGGTCATGGGAAGTCTGGGAGGTGAGCACGATGTGCTGCACGATGTGAGATTCCAAAAGATCAATTAAAAAGGTTTTATAAACATAAATTAAAACTAATTTGTAATCATTCATATGCGAAAACCCTCCCATGACTTCCATTTCACTGGGTAAAATCCAAGACCTGTTTTTCCACCCACAAGGCCTTGGGATCCATCCTGAAAGATCTGCTCAAGTACTAATTTTAAGAAAAAAAATCTAACGTAACAGTCTGCTGAAAGTCACCACCCCTTGCCTCCTCCCTTACTCTGCCTCAGTTTCCCCAGCCGCACTGGTCCCTACCTGGCACTTTCCATGTTTATTCTTACTCTGTACTACCTGTGTCCCTCACTCATAAACTCCACAGCTACTGCAGCTTCTACCACTCATACGATACTTATGAAACGGGAAAGCAGTTGGTGAATTCATCTCCAAGAGCACCTACACTGCCCCAAACACGCTGAAAGCGCTCTAAATGCTGACTTCCTCTATAAAGGTCAGCTTCCTCCAGTTTGTATTTCTTTTTCTGTCATCTCACAAGGGTTCCTGCTACACCAGCCCCAAGTTTGTCCTGAACTGGGCAGGGGTGGGGGATGGAAAGCATAATCTCACGTGGTCTGCCCACTTCACACCTAAGGGTCCCCAGTCATCAGCTTCCAGCAAGCTTCCAGGGACACAGGAGAGGTAAGCCAATGAGAACAGGAACACAGCACACAGAGAAGAAAGTGCATCCCGCCGGCAGGTCTCCTCATACCGTGTGGCATCACTGTTCACACCCCTTCACCTCGCTCCTTGGGGACAACCAAGAAACCTTTACCTTGAAAGACCTTGTGACGTCCGGATTTCATATCATTAATATTCCCTCTTCAAAATAACAAAGAGCCTATTTATATATACTGATTCTGAGCTGAGTTTAAATGCTAGTAAATTAAGGATAAAGGTGAAAAGAGATATACGGACTGAATAGTACCTGCAGAGGGGACAGAAAATACCGTCTGACTCCCAGAACTCACGTAACCCTTAAAAGGGAGGAAAATATCTTTTGGATGATACCACTTTTTAAAACTTTTTATTTATTTTTATTCATTTAATTTTTTATTTATATGAATGATTCCACTTTTGACGGAGTTGTTCATTGCCAAAAGCAGATAAAAATCGATGAATAAAATAAACGTAAAATAATTTGATGACCACAATTATTATTTCTTAATTATCTTATAAAATACTACATGAAGTTTTCTCTATTTATGGAGGTTTTATGTTCAACCCAGAATATAAAACCCTGCGACCGAAAGACTGTAGGCTTAATTTATGGATGCCATGTGCTGGGAGTTGGGGCTTGAAAATCAGCAGCTACAGACCTTCCCCGTCCCCTGGGCAGGCATGCACTCCTCTCCTCATGGGCAACAGAGGGGCTGTGCCATCTGTTCTAAGAGGAGGGGGTGAGGAGCAGCTGGACAAACGGACTGCACAGCCCACACGGAGACCAAACCACACCGGGACAAAGCAACATCTTGGCAGACGGGAGCTAGTGCACTCTGACACGGTGCTTTTGTTTGTCTGGTTGTTTAAAACTAGAGTACTTTAGGAATGGAAGCCAGAATTTGGGGGATGCTATGGCTTGAACTGAGCTACCCATCTGGGAAATGTCCTTAGCTATACAAGCATAAAGTAAAGTTTTTTTCAGATATACTAGATTTAGTATCCTAAGAGGCCCTCTTATCGTATAATAACTAAAAATGATGGATAAAATAACAATAATATGTTTTTAAATGCATCGGTGAAGTAGTAAGGAGGAACAAAGAATCTATAGGCTAGAAAGAAAAACAGAAAAACACAGGAATGTTATGGTTATCCCTGGCTTCCTCTGAGCCTGAAGCTTCACTTGGCATCCAAGCACCTGCTTGGTGAACGGAAGACAAAGCCAAAATTGCCTAATTTTAAAAGGCCAGACAAAGCCAGGGGAAACATGAGTCAAAAGAACAAAGCAAGAGCATCCTGGTGTACTGAAGACACTGTCTGTCTCCACTTTGAAGCCAGATAGAGCAGGAAATAAAAACTCCATAACCTCAAGTTGGTCCTCACATGGCCTCCATGGCCTGGATTTAGGATCCCACGTGAAAAGCTCTGAAGTTATCAGTTTATTTTTAGACTCCTCTCAACTAATTCACGTCTGGCAAAAGCAGACCCTCTTCAGAGAAATGTGCCTTCAGTCAGAATCTCAAAAAAATTACCACAGATGAAACACAATCAAACATAGGCTCCTAACAGAGTCTCAAAAGATACAGTGGAACAAGCCTCTCAGCGTTTGAAATCAGACTCACAGGCACAAACACCCTGACACGTGTAAATAGGTACCAGTTATATAACATAAATTATCCAATAATATAAATAAAAGCCAGTGAAAGGGGAATAAAGAACTTACACAAATCAGTAAGGAAAGCAGGAACAACCATATACAGAGAAAATGAAATGCAGAGGCATTTGTGGAGGCAGCACAATGTGCCTAATGACAGAGCAATAGAGAATCTAAGTGGGAAATGTTCCATGCAACTCTATAAAGTATGAGAACGTTCTGTGGTAGGTCAAGACAATGAACGCTGAAGACCTGAGCTTTTCAGGAATAAACAGAGATGCAGGATAACCAGCGGCCATGGAAACAGAAACAAGTGTGTGGGAACATGCTTCAAATGGCAGTCAACCAGAATAGGAAGACAGGCCACTGGAAAGAGGGAGGGGTAGCTATGGCTTACAGACAAGGTGGGGGGAGCAATGCCTCAGTGGTTGCTCTCCCAGAGGACCAGGGTTCAACTTCCAGCATGCACAAGGCAGCTCAAAACTATCTGTAACTACACTCCAAGGGGGAACCAACACCCTCTTCTAGCCCTTGGGGGTACTGCACACACATGGTGCTCAGACATGCATGCAGGCAAAATGCCCATAAACATAAAAATATGCAGGAGTAAAATTGGGGAATAATAAAATAAAGAAAACAGAAGACATACTATGTACAAACGAACAAATAAACTGGGCCAGGAGCTGGAAAGATGATTCAGTGGTTAAGAATGCCTACTGCTCTTGCATAGGACCACAGTTCAATTCTCAGCACCCACAGCAGGGGGCTTGGAGGCAGTCTAACTCTAGCTTCAGAGGATCTGACACCCTCTTCGGGACTTCATGGACATCCTCACACAGGAGCACATACCCACACATGGACACACACACTTTCACAGAAATAAGTAAAAAAAATAAATAAATGGAGACTTAAGGGTGTTTATCACCTAGTCAGACGATAGACAAAGAAGTCGATTAATAAAAGCAGGTAATGCATAAGCCAGTAAGCCCATCATAATCTTTCTTCAACCCTCTTACTCTCTACCCTGCCACCTGAAAACTACACTTCATAGCTCATAAACCCTGTGGAGGACATTACATCAACTAGGTGCCTATAATTCAAGATACCAAGAGGCTGAGGCAGGAAGATCGCATGTGCCTATGAAGAAAAGGTTACCTTGGGTGATACAGATATAAAGCCAGTGCATCTACCCCAACCCCATATCTCAAATCACCAAAGATGACTAAAATTAATACCTTTGGGAGAGGAGATTGCCTCAGAATGGCTGATCTCTTCTGAACCACTTGAACCTCTTTACTGGTACCATCTTCAACTATACACAAACACACTCCTCGGAAGAACTGCTCGCTGCCAGATCTATCTGGAGCCCACACCAGAGATGCTTGAAGACACTCACAGAGCCGTGAGCACTCGTACAGATTCCTTCATGCTGTGGGACAATGGTCTTGTACCCTGTAAAGACTTGTCACTTGTATTGGTTTACTAAAACGCTGATTGGCCAGTAGCCAGGCAGGAAGTATAGGTGAGATGACCAGAACAGGAGAATTCTGGGAAGAAGAGAAAGGTTCATTCTGCAGTCATCACACGCAGAGGACACAAGATGAAAATGCCTCACTGATAAAAGTACCAAGCCACGTCGCTAACACAGACAAGAATTATGGGTTAATGTAAGATGTAAGAGTTAATTAATAAAAAGCCTGGGCTAATAGGCCAACCAGTTTATAATGAATGTAGGTCTCCATGTGTTTCTTTGGGACTGAACAGCTGTGGGACCAGTGGGACAGAAACTTTGGTCAACACCCTCGTGACATAGAAGACATGTGGTAAGACACACTCAATATCTTCTTCCATTAAGTGCTTAAGAGGGCTTTTGTTAGCTTAATTTTAAATCATAGAATTATTTTTGTATAATTTTACATTCTGCTCATGTATAATTACATACAAACTTAATTGTAACTCCTGACTTAGTAGTCATTTAACTAGAGATCATTTTTAAAGTTTAAATTCCAAACTTCTTTTGAAACAATATTTACTTAGGTCCTAGTCATTCCTAGAGGCATTTGGGAAACTCACGAACTGCAGTACAAGCAAGAGTGTCTAACAAGACACAGCACCTGGCTAGAAGCATAAATCTATCTGTGAATGATCCAGGGCCGCCTCTAGCAGTCCTCAGGATCCATCTCTGGGCTTGCTGGGATGTTCACGGAGATAGGCCCGTGACCACAGCTCATGTCCAACTATACTGCTACAGCGCTATACCTGAACTCTCTTGACAACCACACCAACCAGCTGCTCTGGTCCTCTTCCTCCACTGTGCTCACTGTCAACAAGCCTGGCTCCCTTGCAGGAAACATCATCTTGACTGCTTGTCTTATATTAATCTTCCACACATACTGACACCTGTTCTCCAAACCTCAGAATCCCTCCCACAAAGACTGCACCTCCTACTGTAAACCGCAGGAAAGGGGTGCTCAACGCTGCTCCCTTCCCCCCCCCCCACAGTAACTGGCAGGGATGTTAACCTCTGCCTCATCGCTTTCTCTCTATTTTGAAGGCTGTCACACAATCTACTTGTTTTCATCTTCCATCAGCCACTCCAGGCTTCTTCATTCCTGATGATGACATCACCTGGGTCCGAAAAAAAAAAAAACCTAAAACCAATCTACCAGACCAAGAATGTGACCACCAATCTCTGGCTCTCTGGTCCTCTCCTCTTCAAGCTAATGCTGGCCTCCAATCCTTTGTTCCTCGTCAGATCCACTGCTGCCGTTAAGATTTCCCATCCTTATCCGCACCCTCCCCCATGCTGCATTATTTCAGGCATTCTCTTGACATCAGTACCCAGCGGAAGCTATCAATTCCACCCTCCATCGGGTACCAGCTGAGACACTCACCTGAACTCTTAATCCCAAACAGCTAGAAATCCGCACGAAAATTCATCGGCCAGGTCACTCGACCCTCAGCAAACCCACACATGCCATGTCTCTGTTCGATGCCTCTCAAAATCCTGAGTCCTCTTTAGCCTGTTGACTAAGTCCCTTAGAACCTTCCTGAACAAACTTTAAAATTGTGTGTGTGTGTGTGTGTGTGTGTGTGTGTGTGTGTGTGTACCTTGTGGGTGCATGTCACAGTATGCATGAGACAGTCCGTCAGAAGATAACTTTATGAAGTTCTCTTCCAAACACAAAGGAATATACTTTCTTCTCTGCACCTCACGAAACTTTCTCTAAAATTGACCACATACCCAGACACAAAGCAAGTCTCAACAAATACAATAAAAATGAGCTAACCTACTGCGTCCTATCAGGCCCCCATTGATTAAGTGGGGATATTAACAACAACAGAAACAACAGAGAGTTTGCAAAAATCACAGAAATGGAACGATTCTCCACTGAATGAAAAATGGGTCCAGGCAGAAATAAAGAAGTAAATTAAGGACTTTGTAGAATTCAAAGAATTCAACATACCCAAACTTAAGGGACATGATGAAGACAGAGCTAAGAGGAAAGGCACTAAGTAAGTGCCTCCATAAAGACAGTGGAGAGATCTCATACTAGCAACTTAATGGCACACCTGAAAGAAAGCTCTAGAACAAAAAGAAGCAATCACACCTAAGAGGAGAAGACTGCAAAAAATAATCAAACTGAGGGCTCAAATGAACAAAACAGAAACAAAGAAAACAATACAAAGAATCAATAAAACAAAGAGTTGGTTCTTTGAGAAAATCAACAAGGTAGACAAATCCTTATCCAAACTAAATAAAATACACACAGATAGAATATCCAAATTAACAAAATCAGAAACAAAAGGGGAGATATAACAAAGACACTGAGGAAATTCAGAGAATCATAAGGACAAACTTTAAAAACCTGTACTCTCTCCACCAAATGGGAAGATCTAAAAGAAATGGACAATTTTCTCAATAGGTATCATTTACCAAAGTTAAATTAGGATCAGGAAAAAATTTCAAATGACCTATAACCCCTAGTGAAAAAGCAGTCTTTAAGCTTTACAAACAAACAAAAAGCTAAGGGCCAGATGGTACTAGACTTTCAAAGAAGTGTTATTGCCAATACTCCTCAAATTAATTCCACAAAATAGAAACAGGAGAAACATTACCCAATTCATTTTATGATGCAATAGTTTCCCTGATACCCAGAACACATAAAGATTCCACAAAGAGAAATAATTACAGACCAATTTCCCTTATGAACATAGAAGCAAAAATATTTAAAAAAAAAAAACTTGCAAACCAAAGATACATCAAAAAGGTCATCCACCATAATCAAATAGGCTTCATCCCAGAGATGCAAGGACAGTTCAATACAAGAAATTCAGTCACTGTAATCCACCATATCAACAAACTATAAGAAAAACAGCACATGAGTATCTCATTAGATGTAGAAAAAGCCTTTAACAAAATCCAGCGCCCCTTCATGATATACACGCTGGAGAGGTTAGGAATACAAGACTTATCTCAACATAATAAAGGCAACTTACAGCAAGTCTATAGACAGTATCAAAATAAATGGAGAGAAACTCAAGCAATTTCACTAAAACCAGGAACAAGACCAGGCTGTCCTCCCTCTCCTTATCTATTCAGTATACTATTTGAAGTTTTAGCTAGCGTAGTAAGACAACTGAAGGAGATACAATTTGGAAAGTAAGAAGTCCAAGTACTGTTACTTACAGACGGTACGATGGTCACACATAAGTGACCCTAAAAAAAAATAACACCAGGGAACTCCTACAGCTGATAAACGCTTTCAGTAAAGTGGCTGAATATAAATTTAACTAAAACTAATAATAATAAAAATTAGTATCTACAAATGGCAACCAGAAACACCTTTCAAAACAGTCTCAAATAATAATAAAAAAAAACTTGTTATAACTCTAACCAAGTAAGTGAAAAACACATGAGGAAAAACTTTGAGACACTAAAGAAATTGAAGAGGATATCAGAAGATGAAAAAAATCGTCCATGTTCATGGATCAGTAGGATTAACATAGTAAAAAATGACTATCCTACCAAAAGCAATCTACAGATTCAATGTAATCCCCATCCAATTTCCAACACAAATATTTACAGACCTTGAAAGGGGAATTCTCAACTTCATATGGAAAAACAAAAACCTCAGGATAGCTCTAAATAATAAAAAACTGCAGAAGGCATCACCATCCCTGATTTCAAGTTATACTGCAGAGTCAGAGTAATAAAAATTGCATGGTAGTGGCCTAAAAACAGGCATGCTGGTCAATGGAATCAAACTAAAGATCTAGACATAAATCCACACATATATAGACACCTAATTTTTTTTTTATAAGAAGCCAGAAATACACACTGGAGAAAAAAAAACCAGCATCTTCATCTTCAACAAATGGTGCTGGCCAAACAGGATGTCTGTATGTAGAAGAATGCAAATAGTTTCATATTTGTCAGCCTACACAAAACTCAAGTCAAAGTGGATCAAAGACCTCAACATAAAACCAGATCCACTGAACCTGGTAGAAGAGAAAGTGGGGAACAGCCTTGAATGCACTGGCACAGGAAAAGACTTAACAGAACACTGACAGTGCAGGCATTAAGAGCATCAACTAATAAATGTGACCTTGTGGAACTGGAAAATCTTCTATAAGGCAAAGGACACCATCAATAAGACAAAGTGGCAGCCTACGGAATGGAAAAGAACTTCACCAACCGCACATCTGTTAGACGACTAAGATCCAAAATATATAAAGAACTCAAGAAACCAAGTAACTCAATTTAAAAATGGGATATAAAAACAGAAAATTCTCAGTAGATCTAAACAGAGAATTCTCAATAGAGGAATCTCAAATAGCTGAAAAACATTTAAAGAAATGTTCAGTATCCTTAGCCATCAGCGAAAAATGCAAACCAAAACTACTTTGAGATTCCATCTTACACCTGTCAGAATAGCTAAGATCAAAAACACAAGTAACAGCTCATACTGATGAGGATTTGAAGCAAGGGAAACACTCCTCCTTTGCTGGTGGGAGTGCAACCTTGCACAGTCGCTATGTCAATAGAGCAGTTTCTCAGAAAATTGGGAATCTATCTACCTCAAGACCCCAGCTATTGCACTTTTGGGTATATATCCAAAAGACACTTCATCCTACCACAAGGGTACTTGCTCAACTATGTTCGTTGTAGTTATTCATAATAGCCAAAAACTGGAAACCTCCTATAAGCCCCTCAATCAAAAAATAGATCAGGAAAATGTGGTACATTTACACAATGGAGCTTTATACTCAGCTGTTAAAAAGAGACAACATCATGAAATTTGCAGGCAAATAGATGCAATTAGAAAAAAAATCATCCTGAGTGAGGTAACCCAGAGCCAGAAAGACAAACATGGCATGTACTCACTTATAAGTAGATATTAGCTGTTAAGTAAATGATAACCAAGTTACAATTTATAAACCCAGAGAGCCTAGGTAAAGAAGAGGACTCTATGGTAGCAGCTCTCAACCTGTGGATTGCCACCCCTTTTAGGGGTCAGACAACCCTTTCACAGGGGTTGCCTAAGACCACTGGAAAACACAGATACTTACATTATGATTCATAACAGTAGCAAAATTACAATTATGAATAGCAACAAAAATAATTTTATGGTTGGGATCACCACAACATAAGAAACTGTATTAAAGGGTGGCAGCTTTAGAACCACTGCTCTGGGGGTATACATGGATCTCCCCAGGAAGGGGAAAGAGAATGTATTTTTGTGGAGGACTGGAGACAGGTGGGGACAGAAACGGGAGGGATCAGGTGTGGGAGATATGATGGAGAGAGACAGTGTGGGGAAAGAGAACTAGAATTGGGTAGTATTGGGGGTCAGTGTGGAAACCTAGTGCTGTACAAACTTCTTGAAATCTATGAAGGTGATAGTAGTGAGAATTCCTAGTAATGAGAGATAAGGAATCTGAAATGGCCCATCTCCTGTAGCAGACAAGGCTCCCAGTGGCAGAGCTGGATTCCATTTGGTAGAGCTGTTGACCAAGGGGGATCCTGTGGAGATATCCAAACAACCCAGGCTGATGCTAGGACATAGGATCACTCTCTGCAAACTGACAGCAGGGCCTCCCTTGTTAATGACAGCATCCACACAGCTCACTGAACACGGAACGGTAGAACTGTTGCCTGTATGGAGCCTTGTCTCCTATGATACAATCTCTCTGGTGCAGGAAGGTACTTCTGCAAGATATCAAAAGAGAAGCATGGACACCAACCCAGCTACAAAACATCTGACCTACACTCTGTCCTACCTGCAAGATGTGCTGGGGCAATGGTGGCACAGAATTTGTGGGAGTGGCCAACAATGATTTAACTTGAGGGTCACTCCACAAGAAAGAACCCATACCTTACACTGCTTAGATAGCTAGAAACTTGAAACTGGACAGCCCAGAGACCTATAGTAGAACCAAACAAGACTGGTCTAAACCAACTAAACAAACAAAAACCAATGAAATGATTCCTAACGATATTCTGCTATACTCATAGATGGGTGCTTTGTCCAGTCATCATCAGAAAGGCTTCCTCCAGCAGCAGAAGGGAGGAGTGCAGAGACCACAGACAGACGTTATGTAGAGAAACAGTCCAAGTTACTGGATCTTTCTCCTTGGAGCTCAGGGAATCCCACAGAAGAGTGGAAGGAAATAGGCATCAGAGGGATGGAGAACAAGACTGACTGATGGAGCACATGGGCCCACAGAGACTGAAGCGGCCAGCATGGGGCCTGCAGGGGTAGGCACCAGGTCCTCTGCATATACGTCCCTAGCTTGGGGTTTTTGTGGGTCTGAACTGTGAGAGCAGGTGTGTCTTTAACTCTTTTGCCTGCTCTTGGTGTTCTTTTCCTCCTGTTGGGTTGCCTTGTCCAGACTCAGTGTGAGAGCTTTTGCCTTGTCTTACTGTATTTTATTTTCTTATGTTTGGTTGTTGTCTCTTAGAGGCCTGCTCTTTTTCTGAAAGATGAAGGGTGAGTGGATGGCGGGAAGAGAAGAAGGGGGCGAGGGAGCCTAGGAAAAGTGGAGGGAGGAGAAATTGTAGTTGGGATGTATTTTTTTTAAGTTTATTAAATTATGAAAGTTTCCATTTCCACCCCTCGAGTTGGCATGTATTTTATGAGAGAAGAATCTTTTAAAAAAAATAGAATAACTGGACATTGTCCTAAAAATACAACTGGTTGGGTTATTTGCCTTACTGAAAAGCATATTACATGTGGTGCTGAATTCATGAGTCAAGCCACACAGGAAAGGGCCGTGCATAGGTTTGTGGTAGAGTGGAAAATTTAGGCAATCCTTTCCCCATAGTGCGTGCAAACATTGTGCTAAGCCATCTGTGAAGACCAGGTTAAGTGAGTGTGGCACCAACAGGAAAACAAGCGCAGCACCCACTACAAGGGAAGAAAGCAAAGCCAGAAGCCAGATTAGTCGCTGCTCTGCAGACAGCTACGGATGCTTTGGGGGCATTTCCTCCTGGAACAGGGTTGTCCTGACTCTGACCCTTGAATCAGTGGAGAGACTCACGAAGGGTAAAGTGTGTCTCCTCCGGAATTTAGAAGCTACAGGAGTAGGCTGTGATCCCATCTGTGGAACCTAAACACAAAGACTGGCTGGAGAAAAGCCTGCCTGGAACTGACATGTCCTTCCATGGTGGGCAAAGAACACACTTCAGGGAAATCCCAATTTGAATCCTGAAAAACATAAGCCAGGGTACCTTCCCACAGGAAGGAAACAACACACTGGCAGAGAGTACCAATCCCAGGTCTCACCCCCATCACTGCTAAAGGAGCCCATGAGAAACTAGGCTCTTGTCACCTAGTGCCCCCTCTCTCCTCAAGCCTGACAGAGACTCACCAAAGGCAGCACCTGGAGTGTAGGGAGGAAGCAGGAATGTCCTCTGCACTTCAGCCTGAATCTGGCTCAGGGAGAGGAAACGTTGACTCTAAATATGGACACAGCAACACAGAACTCCAGGCTGGGAGCACATCATTACACCACAACTTCATACTGAAAGTTGTCACAAGGGTTTCTACATCTAAGAATAGCAGTAAGGGGCCTGCCTTGAGAGCAAAATGCATTAAATGACAGTCGATGAGAAAGAATAAAACTGACTTCTTGTTCCCTAAAGCAAAACCACCAGTCATCCAAATAAGGGTGGTCCTCTGATGCCTCTCACCACAGGCTCAAACTCCACCGCGTTCAGGCTCATTCCTGAAGGAGTCAGTCTTTATAATCCTAGTAAAGTGCGCTCTAGATAGACTATAGCGTTCCCAGTATAGTAAAGACTCTATTCTCTACATGCTTTTTGCTCAAACCCATGCTCTGTGATTTTATATGGCCATCTATGAATCACTGATGAATTAAATTTTCTAAACTCATGAAAATCCACAAATACATTAATCGACAATGTAATATTAAATGTTATGACCACATTCCTATAGCAGAGAAAGTTAAGTCATAGGTTCCCCAAAGCACAGGGCTTTGAGATCTGAGACCTGAGCCACAATCACTTCAGGCAGTGCTGCTCTGGAATGCACACTCTGCCACTGCTAAGAGTATCCACCATAATGCTCATGTCTCCTAAAAGATTTAGCTTAGCTCACTGGGCTTAATCCACTGAAATAAACAATCACTGACCATATACGAACACAATGTAATTTCCACTGCCATGATAACTGCATAGCATTCAAATGAACACCGAGAAAGGTATGTGGAGCCTATAAAATACTAGTGACCTTGGCAATCTGTCCCCACAGCTGAGTTTCTAATTCTCCTTTCCGCTCACCCTCGCTCTGACTTCTCACCTTACAACTTTCCCTTACTCCCTAAAAGCCAGCCAGTGTCTACTCAGAAAATAGATAAGAGACTCACGGTTAAATATTTATTATAATCCCACAAGTCCTTGGGGCTAAAGTTTAGAAAACAAAGCAGTCTCTCTTCTGTAAGATGAAAGTCCAAAAGGAAGAAAGACCTATGATGAAAAATCACTATGGGAGAAACAACTTCAGCGTGTCTCTAAGACAGTCCTGCTGCTGTTTCCAGCTCACTGGGCGCTGTAGTTGGCACCAAAGATACTGGAAAACATCAAACAGTGGTGCACTTACTCAACGCGTAGCAATACAGAATACTTTCCTTCTCAAAGTTTTATACACCTAAAGAAATGAAAGAGCAAGTAAAATCCCCACCAAGACTGTAGCGCAACAGTAACTAACTTCCAGAGCTTGTCAGAGGATGCCTTGCATCCAGCAAACTCATCCTCACATCCCACGTCCCGCCTTGCAGAACCAATAGTTCATTCTTAAAAGCAATCCAGGTGTAGGTTGTTTCTATTTGCTTATTTGTTTTGGTTATTTTAAGACAGTACTCACTATGTAGCCCAGGCTGGCCTAAAACTCAGAATGCTCCGGACTCAAAAGTGCCATGAATACAGATTTGTACCTCTCAGACCCAAGCCACATATATTATTTTTTAAGATAGAGCTTAAAATTCTGCCGTTCAACCATACTCAAGATTTTATGCTGCCTCCACAATCTTGTGTAGATCCCAAGTGACTTCTCCGCGAAGGACCACTGCTCCTGTCATCTGTCAACAGTGAAAGAAATCAAGCCTGACTCTAATCAGACTGTGTTAAATGGGTGGTTGATTTCCATGTCACAGAGGGAGGAAAAGCTCCCAAGGGCGGGGAGGAGAAGAAAAAAAGATGCCAGAATCTCAACAGATCTCTCAACACCTTTTCCACAAAGCTGAGGTAAACAAAAAATTCCACTTTGAGGTGTGTATTCAGGTGGAATTTTTGACTTTGGAGTGCCTGGGATAAAAGTTTATGCTCAGTAATTTTAGCCTCCTTGGAATAGGGAATGAAGACAAAAGGCTGAAAATGATACGACACAACAACTATCACCACAGTACAAGGGAAATGGCTACAAAAAAATGGACTCCTTTTCAACACTCAGGCTGCCCATTTGAAAATGATCATTTTTGTGGCCAGGTAGTGGTGGCAAATGCCTTTAATCCCAGCACTCAGGAGGCAGAGGCAGGTGGAACTGAGTGTGAGGCCAGCCTTGCTCTAGAGCAAGTTCCAAGACAAAAAAACAATAACAAAAAATATTATTTTTATTACAGCATGGTGAAGCACATTTTGGCCCAGTACTGGGGAAACAAAGCAGCAGCTCTCTGTGAGAGTGAGGCCGTCCTGCTCTACAAAGTGAGTTCCAGGTCCTGCTCTACAAAGTGAGTTCCAGGACAGCCAGGGCTACACATAGTAAGACTCTGTGGCTGCAAGTCATGAAATTATAAAAGCCCGCGTCCTGCAAGCAGCTCAGTTTCTTAAATGCCAAACACAACTATTTTGTTTTAGAGAGGGTAAGCGCATCAGGAAAAGCAGCTATAAAGAAAAAAAATACACTCAACTGGTCGTACCATTTCTAATAAAGCTAAATAAAACAAATAAAATTCTCAGACAAGCATTGGAACTTTAATTAAGCTTTAAATAGAGCTTGAAAAAAAAAGTGTGACTCGATTGGCAAAGGATATGTAGAAATACAAGCAGCGAAATGGAAGGAAACCATCCACACTGTAAACTGTCTGAACAGAGCCGCATAATGGATGCAATGCCAATGTTCAAGATGGACTCAGATTGATCAGCAACTCGATAGCTTGCATTTTAGGCATCATTAAACTTTCATGAGTTCTGTGGGAAGAGAAATATAATCTGCGAGGATAAAGTAGTACGGGAATAGAATAATTCTACTTACGGGGGAAACGTTCAAACAGGTGCCATCTGCCTTTTCAGAAGCCTGTGTTTACTCAAAGTGCGCCACCTACTTTCTTCCAAGTTTGCTTGTGTTAAATAATATTTTTATTTTTGCCACAGTAAATGTGACAAGAATAAAAATTCTTTTCAGGAAAGAATTCATTTTTAGATATTAGAAATACCATGCTTGTTTATTTACGTTATTCAAGTTTTAAATGATACACATAAATACCTCCTCACTTATTTACATCATTTAAGTTTGAAATAATACACATATTCTATATGTCATTTGATAATATGCTGTTTAGGTTTTTCCTAAGAAAAAAGTCAAATAAGCAAAGAGTTCTTCGTTAGAAGAAAATAAAACTCTTCAAACTACAGCAGTGATAATAGTGTCCCCTCTGTCTTCTAAAAAAACCTTCTGAGAATCTGAAATCTGGAAGGTTCTTCAGAGAGTCAGGTTTACTTTAAGGGGGGAAAACCGACTCACTGAAACAAAGAGAACACGCTATAAACTTCATATAAAGGGCTGTTGGTGCTTGTTGCACCTTTATTTCAGTTTGCTTAGGTTCTAAGACCGCCTGGCCTAGAACTCACTTTGTAGATGGGCCAGACTTCATCTCTCAGAAACCTCCCACCTCAGCTCCTCGTGCCGGGACTGCAGGTGTGAGCCACCACAGGCAGCTTCAAGTTTTCCACACGGAAAGCTTTAAGGCATCAGACACCAGGAACCTTTGGTTTGAAACCAGACACAGATTGTCTTAAAGACCATCACTGGGGTGTTATTTTATTACTAAGCATTTTAATGAGCATCTCTAAAACTTGGGGGGCACAGTTTTTAAGTTGTTTTTGCTCCAAAATCTCAATGCTGTGGTTAGCAAAACATATTAATTCAAATATACAAAGGCTTTGTATGTCTCTGACTTTGTCAAGAAGTCTTCTGTGACATTGGTGTGTTCATCCACACATTGCATGCATGATACATTTGGCTGATAGATTGTGGAGTCTCTTTCTCTACAGGTTAGTAATGCACTGGCTGAAGGGACTAGGGATTTTGTCCTAGAACTTTGTGCGGCATAGTTTTTTCAACTATGTTTTCAACTGTAGCAAACAGCAAGTGCTCTGGGCCTGGGTTTCATGTGCCTGAAACTACCAGGTTAAGTCCGGTGCACTGACGCCTCCCACCGTGTTCTTTCTGTTCTAGATTGTTTTGGATACCCTTGGCCTTCTGTGTTTCTACATAGACTTTAGTATTTTTTTCTATATGTCTGGAGGAAACTCTGGAATTTTTTAATAGGATTGCATTAAATTTTAGATTACTTGGTGGGGTGGCAGTTTTTACAATATTATTTCTTCCAAGACATTAGTATGAAAAAAATCTTTGCATCTACTAATATGTTCCTTAGTTTCTTCCTTCAGTGTCTAAAAGCTTTTTCTTTTTAACATAAAGACCTTTCATTCATTTTTTTTCAAGGATGTATTTATTTTCATATGTATGAGTGTTTTGCCTGTGTGCTTATATGTGCACCACATGCACACAGTGCCTACGGAGGTTAGAAGGATCATATGGGTGCTGGGAATCAAACCTGGGTCCTTTGGAAAAGCAACATGTGCTCTTAACCAATATGCTATCTCTCTAGCCCCCTTTCTTTGACTAGGTGTTAGCCACTGAACCCCTCAAGTACCCCCAAAACAATACTGGTTCTTGTCATTTCTCTTGGTTGCTCACCTTAATTAGACTATGAGGCTGCATTACAAGACACTATGGTTGCTTGAAATAGAAAAATTAGGATGACCTTGAGCTGTAAGCTTCTCCCTGCTAGGCAGCTTTTGTAGTACCAGAAGGTGTCATACAGGCTGCTGGGCGAGAAAAGGCATCAACAATCCTACCCAGTTGTGAACTATAACCACTAACCCATCAGGCAAGATGGGCTCACTGGTGCAATAGTAGTATGGCTGTTATAAAGAGTGTTATAAAGTATCTAACCACTCTGGATGAAAAGCCTGTTCCACAAGAGGGAATTCATGCCTAGGACATCTTAGGGGAAAATTTTCCACGGGTGTTTAACAAAATTGACTTAGTACTAATATGCCTTCTAAATACTTATATTTACCCTCAGACAAGTGCTACTTGAGGCCTTAAATAGAGAAGCTTCTCTTCACGATGAACGGCAATTAATGCAGAAGAGGTACAGCTGCTCAAGATGCTGAGAATAACTGATGGCCAAGGACATGAACAACTCAGAATACATTACAGAGGAAGAGGTAGACATAACATAACTGCGGGAAGATACGAAGAAGGGCTGTACAGTGATGACATCTGGGCTTGGCAGAGCCAATGCAATCATGAACTCACAGCAGCTGCAGCTGCCTGCAATGGAGCTGCACAAGACTTGATCTGTCAACAGTCAAACACAGATGAAGGTGGGGCCTACAGAGCCCTACTATTCCCTACTGAACCACCGACCACTGATGGACTCTGGGGGAGGGGCAGTCATTGTCTTCATTTGTGTTCCTATTAATGAGCCTAGCAAGCTCCAATCAATACTGCCTAGCATTTGCATTAAAAACAAAAGCAAAATAAAAGACAGCTAGCTACTTGCTCAACTAATTCTAGATCTCAAGCAAGGCAGAACAGAAGTGGGGCTCTCCAGGTATGAATGCTTTGATTCCTAAGGAGCAACAGCCAGCTTAATTTCAGGAGCTTTGGGAGGGTGAGCTATAGAAATAAAAACTATAATAGGTTTGCTCATTTTCAAAAGAGTAAAAAGAGGGCTGAGGCGATGGCTCAATTTGTAGCATGCAGCGTGAGGACCTAAGTCTGGATTCCGACACCCACATAAAAGCTGGGTACAGCCATGAAAGTCCATAACCTCATTGCTGAGAGCGGTGGACACAGAAAGATCTCTGGGACTCAATAGCTAGCCAGTCTAAGTGATTCAGTGAGCCCAGGCTCAGTAAGAAATACTGGATGAAAAAAAAAAGAACAGGTGGGGGGGGGGGGGAAGAACAGGTGAAGAAACAGTCACGGAAGGCACTCTACACCAACTTGTAGCCTCCATGTGCATGCACACACACCACACACATGTACACACCCACAGAGATTTTACAAGATACCACAAGGTGGGCATGTTAGTGAATTATTCATTGTTTCCTAATTTTCAATGCACATTTTTAAACAAATTAATTCTGTGTTCAAGTTGTGATTTCTAATTCAATCTTGGAATTATAGTTTTTTTATTCTGATTTTGCATCTACATTTTCTTTCTCCTGAAAAACCTCATTCTAATATCTCCTTAAATACTTTCTAAATAAAATCTTTCAACAGTTTTTTTGGCTATGAGAATACAACATGATCATGAGATAATCTTTTGAACTGATTATCATTTCGTTGTTTTATCAATAGTTTTATGATATAATGCCTTAACTCATATATAAATGATACCATAACTGTTAAAACTTCAACTAAAAGTTTACCGTTAGTAGATTCTCTTGTTTTATTGGTAATAATGCCATGCCAACTATCAGTTCATTTCATCCATGTCTTTTCATATGTAGTGGTTTGAATGAGAATGGTCCCCATAGGCTCATATATTTCAAAACCTAGTACCCAGTTAAGTGGAACTGTTTGGGAAGGATTAGAAGGCAGGGTCTTGTTGGAGGTGTATCACTGGGGTAGAATTTGTGGTTTTAAATGCCCACACCATTCCCAGTTAGCTCTTCCAACCTTGTACTTGTAGATCAAGATGTGAGTTCTCAACGACTGCTCCACTGACATGCCTGCCTGCAGTCACATTCTCCTTCTTGATGGTCATGGACTCATCCTCTGAAACTGTAAACCTAATAAACTTGTCCTTTTAAAAACAGCCCTAGTCGTCGTGCCTCAACCCAGCAACAGAGAAGTGGCTAATACATCATGTGATATTCAGTTCGTCACGCCACTGCATGCAGAAGGACATGTCCTCCAGTTGCAGTGCACCTATGACTTAGCATTCGCTACTCGGAATTACTTCTTGTTCCATCTATGCCTTTTGTGCTTCATAACAGCTTCATTTGAAAATAACCTAAGTGTGTGTCATCATGTTCTTACGGTTCGAGATCTTCACTCAACAGATGTTCTTACTCCTCTGCTACTGTTGCCCTAATTAAACATGTTTTAAATTATAGTAAAATACACATAACAGAATTTACCTGTTAAGAACACAATTCAGAAGCGCTCAATTTATTCACATTGTTGTGCAATCTCTAGAACTCTTTCCACCTTTCAAAACTAAAGTCTTATCCACTAAACAACTCCCATTCTCCACCCACACACCCTGTGTCTTTTGTAACTTAGCATTATCATCTCACGGTCTGCCCGTATTACAGCATGCCTCAGAATTCCTGTCCTTTTAAGACGAATACTTTCAAATATGCATTACCATATTGGCTTCATCCATGAATCTATCGATGGACACATAACCTGTTGCTTTTTGGTTACTATAAATGACACAGCTACAGACATGAGCAGACACTACCTCTATATATCCTTTCGATTCACTGGGATATAACTCAGAAGCGGATTATCTTTTCTCTTTTTTAGGACTGTCAGTTCTCCATAGCTACTGTACCATTTTACTTTCCCAAAAACAGTGCACAGGGATTTAAACTTATTTTAACATCAGGTTAACTTAGATACCCGATCCCCATCCACTTGTGATGCAGAGCTGCACAGATGGATGGGTCAATGATGATGCTGTGAGTCTCGGTGCCACCCCCAGCACTGGGGACGACTGTGGACGTGTACATTACCATTTGATCTGAATGTAGAGACATGTGGAGGCTGGAGCACGCACTTCATACACGTCATCAGAGTGGACTTGATAATTCTAGAGTATTGGCCCATGGTAGCCCGGAATGGACAGTAAAGACTATGCAGGTCATGATCAGGCCCTCAAAGATGTATAGGTAGGTGCTTCTTAAGAACGAGTGACATTAAAAGAAGACAAATTACCCTACTTCTATTCATCTATAATTGTCTCCCCAAAACCTCCCAATCCCAATCTCCCAAGTGTTATCTGAGGAAGAACTCCTCAAAACATATCTGGCCATATGACCTTTGGCCATTTCCTCATGCAGTTTGATGAACTCAGTAAATAATGTACTGTCAGGTTAAATAAGATAATGAATATGAATAGATTTTGAAAACATCAACTGCTACTGAACTACCAAGAGCTACAGCAAAGAAATAATTTTCCTGAAACACTACTGTCATTTCCAGAACCGCCTCTGCACTCCCGGAGCTCATAATAAATTCTGTTTGGATTTCCATACTTTGACTTTCTTGAACCACATATTATCCCAGAACTGGAAATGGGTAATACTGAAAGAAGTCAGCCCCATGGAGTGGTTTAGAGGTGTTGAAGCCAGTAATATTTGAAAAGTTAAGAATTAGAGATGAGAAAAAAAGATTCAGAGAGCTAAAACTGGGAAGGCAGAAAAGAAAGTTACTTGTTATGAAGTACGGACACTTTACTAACTACTAAGAAGTTTTGTGGCTCATGTACTGGGAAAGAGAATCTGGAAACAGGAGCCGCCAAATCTAAGGACCTCTCACATGCCCTCGAGCTCTACAGCTTTTGATCCGCGAGAACCAAGAGGAACACAGATGAGCTGAACTTCATTCACTTTACTGTAATACAATCTTTAGGAAGAAATGGTCAATATGATCAAATCTCAGCTAAAGGTGTCTATTAAGCCTTAACATCAGAATAAAAGAGAATCTACGGCTGCATTCATTAAAATAGAGGGCTTCTATTTTAATCTTCCAAGAGTGATTTGCAGGTCATTCTGTAATCTGGTAAGATGATAACCCAGGTTAGTTTTGAAGGGGCCTTTCTTTTCAGTCCTTGGATCCAGCTAGGCACAAAAAACTGAAGTGTGAATGACTGGGTGTTCAAAGTTTATTTTGCTTAGAGCTTAAGGAATATTTTTAAGGCAATAGATGGCCCTGAACAATAGGAAAACAAACAATCAAACAAATGAATGACAAGAAGCCTTGCCATGGTCAAATGATCCAAGAGAAACAGGCCTTACAAGCCATGATTCTTGTCTCTAAGCAAAGCACACGAGTCCTTTACCAAGTTCATGTTGGTTTCATAAAGTCTGGGAGACTAAAGAATGTGTTTATTTGCACTATTCATGAAGAAGAAATTGCTTTGTCCTAGGCTGGGCAATGCTAGCACTGCCTTTAATCCCAGCACTCAGGAAGCAGAGGCAGGGGGATCTCTGCGTGTTCGAGATCAGCCTGCTCTACAAGAACTTGTTCCAGGACAGGCAACAGAGAAATCCTGTCTCAAAAAACCAAAACAAACAAACAACAGCTAAAGAACTTGCTTGTCCTGTATGCTGTGTATGGTACACCAATTATTTACAGACTTTTAATAACCTATTAAGATAAGTAAAATCTTTTAGAAATATCTATAAATTATGAACCTAAAAGACTGGCATAGTAATGAGCACCAAAAATTTGGACATTCTTTAATGAAATTCTTTTTAGGCTCAGTGGCTAAGAGAACTTTCTGACTGGATTCAGGTTCGGTTCCCAGCACTCACATGGTAGCTAACAACTGTCTTTAGCTCCAGTTCCAGAGGGTCTGGAGTCCTCCACTGACCTCTGCAGGCACTGTGCTCACACGGTACACAGACATGCATATAAGTGAAACACCGACACACATAATATATTAAGTAAATAAATCTTTAAAAATAAAATTCTTGTTAGGCCCTTACCAAAGGAAATTTTTATTTCCCTCAATAAATTCATTTTTTAGAAACGCAAAGACGCAGTCAGATAGTGATAGACGGCGCACACCTTTAACCCCAGCACTTGGGAGGCAGAAACGAGTGGATCTCTGTGAGTTCAAGGCCAGCCTGGTCTACAAACTGAGTTCCAGGACAGTTGGAGCTGTTACACAAAGAAACCCTGTCTTGAGGGACTGGAGAGATGGCTCAGTGGTTAAGAGCATTGCCTGCTCTTCCAAAGGTCCTGAGTTCAATTCCCAGCAACCACGTGGTGGCTCACAACCATCTGTAATGGGGTCTGGTGCCCTCTTCTGGCCTGCAAACATACACACACACAGAATATTGTGTACATAACAAATACATAAATTTTTTTTAAAAAAAAGAAACTCTGACTTGAAAAACCAAAAGAAAAAAAAAGAAAGGAAAGGAGGAAGGAAGGAAGGAAGCAAGAAGAAAGAAAGACAGCCAGAAAGAAAGAAAGAAGAAATTCAAAGAGGCAAAGGGAGCAGACGATCTCTTTAAGAACCCTGACTTTGCTGATTAATTAGCCTCCTATGGGCTGGGCAATCAAGCCTTCCACTGAAGGGGGAAGTGTCCTGAGGTTATGCAAATAAAGCTGCCTAGTCCTGTATATTTGAAAAGGAAAGGGAAAGGGAAGTCCACTTAACATAAGCAGGAAAAGAACAGAGAGACGACACCCAGCCACATTTATAATAGAAAATAATAAAGATCAAGGACCTGTGCTTGGCCACCAAGCTTGGTGTGCTAAAATCTTACTAATGTTAATTTATAAAAATTGAGACTATGCAATGTTCCAAAGTATCCGGTGGCGGTACAACCACCTAAGGCGCAGTGCAGGAAAACAGGGGAAAAACATCTCCAAGACACCGAACAGAAATCAACAGAAAAGAAGAGCAAGGCACAGAACCGGTTTCTCAGAGGACACAGGAAGGCAAGGAGTAAGGGATATATGTCTGGAAAATCCTCTCCTGCCACTTTCTCTCGTCTCTGCCTGAACAGTCTTTCTTGATCTAACACGATATCCTGAAATCAAAGCCAAGAGCCCTGGATTCATCTCTGCTTAAACTATTTCTATTTCCAAGGGGAGATTTGGAGATTATACGGGAATCACACCCCTGTTAACCGAGAACACCAAATCTTTCTTTGGAGGAGTGGGGGGATGAGTATCTCACTATGTAACTCCAGCTCTCCCGGAACGCACTACTTAGACCAGGGTAGCCTCAAACTCAGAGATCCCCCTGTCTCTGTCTCCTGGATTAAAGGCATGAACCACCACGCCTGGTTAAGAGTTAAGTAAACCAAATCCTAAAAAGCACTTTTTACAATTCTAGAGTCGAGGTGCCAGACAGAACTGTTCCATGATGTTTCCCTCTGCCACATGCTCAGGTTCTACTTACAGCAGAAGAAAGGAGAGTGGACACAGAAAGCGGAGCGAGGTACCGAAACCAGCAATCACCTTGTTTGCGCCTGATCTGGAAAGTTGGCCGTCTGTCGCTTCCTGCTCCCTCTGCTGTGACTGGCTGAACTCTACTCCTTACAAGGATCTCTCCACGTAAGCTAAGTTAAAGTTCACTGTGTACAGAGAAGCCTTTGAAACAAACTGAAAAGGTATTCATTCCCAAGCAGCTTTAGGCCCTCTTCTCAAACTCGCACGTCAGACACCCAAGCTGCAGCTTCACTTCCTGGGTCACCCAATCCAGGTCATGCATTTGATAACATCTTTGTGCAAATGGCTCCCAAATCCAGACTCACGTCTTCTAAGATAGACGGTTCATTAGGGCCACTGCAAAATTAACATGTTTTTATTCCCCCCAAGCCTAAGCCTGTTTCTTCTCCCCTATATTACCCAACCTCTGAATCAAAATTTTCACAATCAGTAAACCAGTTTCTGGCTGGTAGTAGGAGCTCAGAAGTAAGAAAACCAAGGGGAGCTCCACACTGATGTTCCTGCCAGGAGAGAAGCAAGCTACCATTTAGACAGTGAAGCAAGAGCATTAGCAGCTAAGTGCAGAGAGAGGTCTAAGCCAGAAATGGAAGCAATCATGTTGCAATATTAAAAAAGAACTAGTCTTGGGATCCAGTCTGTTTGGATGCTCACCTTCCTGGACCTGGAGTGAGGGGGGAGGAACTTGGACTTCCCACAGGGCAGGAGACCCTGACTTCCCTTGGGGACAAAGAGGGAGGAGAGGGAGGGGGGGAGTGGGAGGGCGTTGGGAGGAGGGGCGTAAATGGAAACTTTTTATAATTTAATAAAATTACTAAAAAAAAAAAAAAAAGAACTAGTCTGCAAAACAGAACAGAAAAAGATAGAGGATTTTTTTTTATGTTGTTTGTTTGTTTGTTTTTAATTCTGGAACTTTTATGTCCCTATGACCGAGAGCTGTCTTACATAAACAGATCTGTACGAAGAGACATTAGAACAAAGATTCCTATTTCCTGGGTTCCCTGACATAGGAAGAGCAAGCCAATAAGATGCACAGCAAAAATTAGGTTTGGAGCTTATTTATTGCTTTTAACATCATTTAAAAATAGGTTTTGACTGGTTCAATTGTTTAGCTATCTAATTAGCCTTATTTTCGAGACAGAGTTTCTCTGTGTAGCCCTGGCAGGCCTGGAACTTACTCTGTAAGCCAGGCTGGCCTCCAACTTACAGAGAACCACTGGCCTCTGCCCCGAGTGATGGAATTAAAGGTGTGTGCCACCACTGCCTGGCTGATTGATTGTTAAAACACAAAGATTTTGTGTACGTGTATCTGCCATTGTGCATTAGAAACACTGAGACTCGGTGTGGTTAAGATAACCAGGGGGCTGATCAAAAATATGAAAATGAAGAATTTCTCATTTTTTCCCCAATATTCTCAAGTCCAGAGACTCTGGGTTTAAATGTCAGCCCTGCTTCCTACCAGGTGCATGAGCTTGGCAAACTTTCTCCCCTGGAAACCGAGCACTTGCCCGAAGACTGCTGGGAAAATTAAGCGAGAAGAAAAACAGCAAAGAGCCCAGGAAGCAAACACAGAGGGATACAAGTCTCCGCATTACAACAAGGAAAACCTCTACGGTTTGAATCTGGAAAGTCCTGCACAGTAGCCTACATTGAAAGTCCAGTGCCTTGTCAGTCCATGGTGCTGTCTGAAGGCTGTGAAGTGTAGGAGGCAGGGCCTGGCTAAAGGGGTTGTTTACTGGGGACTAGTCAGTGCTGCCTGCCCTAGCTCCAGCCTGCACTCCCTCTCCTTCCTGCCTGAGCTGTGTGAACATGTTCCTACTGTCAACGACTGGACAGCTCTGCTATGTCTCTCACAGTAAGAGAGTGCAGTCTTCTGAAACCAGAAAACAGATACAGCATTCCCCTCTGATCTCTATGGGATATCTGGTTCACAGCAATAAAAAAGTTGTGAGTACAGTACTTAAGGACTCTGACATTCAGAAATCAAAAAGTGTTTTGTACTGTCAAAAATATTAAAGCACAAGGCAGGAGCTAGATCTAATTGTCTTTCCTGCTCCAGTGTGGTCCCAGATCCCTAAACACGCCAGTGACAGACCCTGAGATGACAATAAATCTCAAGACGCATTTACCGGGAGAAAATCGGGATAAAATGGCTGCTTACTCAGCTTTAGAGACATCCAATTTCCCAAAGGAGTGACATAAGAAGTCCATGTATTATTAATTAAGTTTCTATTAGTGATCCCCATTATACATCTTATAGGCACTCTTAAGTATAAATTATGAATTCAGAATAAGCCAGTCTGTTACAGCCGTCAAAGGCCATGAAGGGCAATGCATTCCATACGACATGTCACCATGAAGGCAGTGCCACTTTAAGCCAGCAGAAAGGAGCACAGTCATGTCTTCCTTGCCTCCTCCTTGCATGCAAACCCACAACCATGTGCAAGCCGGGCAAGCACTTGACCACTGAACTACATCCTCAGTCGCTGTCATATTTTCTGATTCTTCTTTGAAGTTACTTTGTCAGTCTTTCTTATTCACAGGTTTTATTACAATCGCTCCTAGAAATGCCTGGCGTGCTTCACATAAAGCCATCCAAACAATTCCGGATCACTATGCAATCCCATCTGATATAATCTCACCATGTAATCGCCCTGATGCAATTTCATCCCCTCTCCAAGCCACAGCTAGAGTTGTTCTTGCAGCAGTATGTGCCAGCACTGACTGCATCCAAATGAGGAAGTGATAAAAAGAACAGGTTTGGGCCCAGGGTGAACAGGGTGGCTGCCGCCGATACTAGTGACGGCAGCTAACTACACCCATCAGAAGACATAAACAGTCTACAGATGACAGAGAAACAGTGAGCAGTTAACAGTGGCCAGACTTCAAAAGTTTGCAGAGGAATCACACAAAACAAGGAGCCAACGGTCTCCTCGCTGCTGACTGACAATTTCTGGTCTCCCAGACAATTTACTAGAAATGCAATCAGATGGGGGAGCCCGCATCACCTGCTCCCACAAACACACTCCAGGCTGTGGACAGCCTCTGATCCTCACTCGCCCCTCCTCTGTCTCCCTCCCTTCCTGCGGCTCCTTCAGGACACAGTTGACAAAGGCCGTTCTCAGATGAACTATTATTAATGACGGACGTCGGAGTTGAGGCATGACACCTAGCCTACTGCAGTCACTACCTATCTGCCCCAGCCTGCTGCACACACAACACATTCTTAATCTTCCAAAAATCATCGTATTTTATCATTTTAAATAAAATCTAACATCTTATTTAAATGAAATAAATTGTATTTAAATAAATAAAAATTGATTTATTTTTTTTTCTGGCTTTCTCAGGGAAGTACAGCAAGTGGAGTTTAAACCAGTGGCTGTCTGGATATATGGCCCCACTCAACTTCTCCAGATTGCTTTTGTATGCATTCCTCTATGTAAATCCCCACACATCCAAACAGTCCCCTCTACCTCTTCTCCCTAAAGACATCATCTCCTGCCTGACAATACCTCTGGATGGTGTAGGCACCAATAACACATCTTGTCATTGAGCAGTGCACTTCAGTCCTTCTGTTGCAAATGACTCATTAGAAGCAGGGCCCTTCTGCTAGCTTCCTCACTAAGCCTATCTCCACATGTGCCTGCCACCTGGTGACCCCTACGGAATGGCATCTGCGTCTTCATGGCCTGCAGAGGCATCATCAAGTCAAATCTTGACAGTTCCCTTAGGTTGTCAGTACCGGAAATGATGACAATAGGCTAGACATAGCATAAGGATGAACCACGTGAGCGTAACTTTTAATCCTAAAATAATATAAAATTATTGCAGTTAAGAAATACAATTTTTAGTTTTCAAATAGCATTTCCTAAGGCCTCAATCCTTAATTATCACGGCGTTGGTTTGGAAATCCATGTGTCAGAAACCACCAAGACAAAACCTTCAGAGCACCTAGAGCAATGTGCTCAGAAAATGAGGAGGAGATCAGCCTCCAGCTGAACCCCGGCACCCCAGGGAAGGCACTGCTGATGTCAACAGACGTACAGGACGCTTGGTTAGTGTCTCAGTTACTTTAATATTGCCGTGACCAAACATCATGGCCAAGGAAACTTATAAAAGAAAACATCTAATTTGGGCTCACAGCTCCAGAGGGTTAGAGTTTATGATCATTTCAGAGACCACGGCAGCACGCAGGCAGGCCCTACACTGAAGCAGCAGCTGAGAGTTTACATCTTGAGACAACCACCACCAGGCAGAGAGAGATTTAAACGGGAATGGCTTAGGTTTTTGAAACCTCAAAGCCCATACCCAGTGACATATGTCTTCCGACAAGGCAATGCCTCCCAACCCTTCCCAGGCAGTTCCTCCAACTGGGGAGCAGGCATTCGAATCAATGAGCCCACAGGGGACTTTCTCACTCATTCAAACCACCATAGTCAGGGAGACAAAGTTCCTGCCTTCCTACGGTGGAAAGGCTGTAGTTAGAAGGTTTTCTAGAGTTACCTCGAGCTGGCTTTACAGGGGAGCTGAATTCTCCCAGCCCTTAGAGACTCCTGGAAGGGGATCAGCTAGCACCACAGATTCCAGCTCCAGTTCCCCTTCAGTGCCTTTCCTGTCCTGATACCGGCTCTACTGACGCTCTGAAGTCACACCTCAGCCTGCTAACTCTAACCCCCCCCCCTCTTCATTCTAGACCACAGCTTCAAGGGCATCAGGAATCCCCTAGGCTTCAGATCAGGTCTGTGTGACACTGACCCGCTCTTGCCTCTGGCAAGGATCGACCCAACACCTTCTCTTTCATGTGAACACAGTCACTTTGTGGGGTACCAACAGGATAGTCCAATTACTTGCTCCAAAACTTATTTAAGAGAATGATTTCAACATTTGAGTGTGTATTCAATACTCTTACAAAAGACAGCTCTCTACTTACAGGCCTTCTGGCACCTTGAACAGAATGATAAAATTCTGGCTGCACTCGGCTATTTTTCTTGATTCTTCGCTTCTTCCCTGATGACTCTTGCTCGCTCTGATGGTGAACTTCCACCACAGGCTTGACTTCTTCTAGCCGGGCAGCCGCAGCAGCAGCAGCAACTCGTCTCCTGATGTGTCGAGGGCTTGCTCGGAATCCCTGTAGCAGGAAACACACACAAATTTAGATTTTCACTGAATTTATATAAATATTCTCCGGATTTAATTAAATTAAGTGCTCCCAAGTCCCCCTAGTCAGTGAACTCATTTACATTCCCAACTGAGTATCAGAGGTTCAACATGGATGTAACATTTATCCACGGGGCTCAGGGCACCTTAGAAAATGGTTTTGGGATTCAGTAAATTGATGGATGTATACAAAAATGACAGATGGGGACCCTGTCCTACTTCTATATATGGTTCAGATGAGTTAATGAATACGTCTGATTAAGCATGAAACAGGATGATGTAGGAAACAGAACACCAGACCAGGTAGTCAGTTTGTTTAAAATGCCAACTTGACACAATCTAAAATCACCTCTGAAGAGAGTGTCAGTGAGGAACTATTTAGTTCAGATTTGGCAATGGGCATGTATGTGAGGAACTGCCTGGATTATATTAATTGCAGCAGGAAGATCTGCCCATTGTGGGCAGTACTGTTCCCTATGTCTGGATCCTGGAGTATATTGTATAGAAAAGAGACTGAGCACAATTAATGATACATGCATTCATTTTCTCTCTACTCCTGACTGTGAATATAACTAGATGCTTCAAGTTCATACCTTAGCATTCTTACAACAGTGGACTATGACCTGGAATTGTAAGCCAAATAAACCCTTCCTTCCTTAAAGTTACTTTTGTTGGGATACTTAATTTACTACATCAACAGAAATGATGGGGAAAGAACCTCTCCACCCTCTGGAGAGCAGAATCCCTTTGGAGGGAAAGTAGGAGTGCAAAGCATTGGTAAAGCACACACAGAGAGAGGGTCCAGCGCTAAGGCAGAGGTCGTGTGGGGAAAGGGACATGGGCTTGGGAGTGATGGGCTGGGTCCAAATGCTGATTCATTAAGTAAAGCCACATAATTTAGTAAACATTTCTGACTTCAACTGTCCTAATCCATGAAATGTTTACATTTTAGTCACAAGAATTTTAGGTTCTAAATAAAGGGTATTTATAAAATTCCAAGTAGCCTATCTAGAAAAATGCAGGGCTTGATAAAACAGTCAGTAAAGTAAGCATAACTCTTCAGACAAGAAAACGAGTTCAAATAAGCCACATCGAAAAAAACATTTTGGAAGGTATCAAAGATGGCCTCGGTCCTCTTGTAGCGGAAAACAAAAAGTAATTTACCAGAACACAAAAGAAGTAATTTACATGAGTTCACAAACACGCAGGCAAAGGTGGGCAGGCAGTTCAGTGCTCCAGTGCTCTCAGTGGTAGCAGAGCTCAGAGAAGGAGCAGAATGGAGCTGAAGCTACTCTATATTTGGCTTAGTCTAGTGGGTGGCAGGCACTTGAGGACTAAAGAGTACTTATGTCCCAGGCAAGGCAGAGCTTAGGAATGAATGAATAAGTAAAATGGCAGGTACACGCATGAAATATTTACAAGCAAGCAGATACTATCTGAGGATGTGCCAGCCAGGAGTCTAAGTCAAGTATGGATGGAAATTAAAGAGGTAAACAACAGACGTTCTAAGGGGAGCCTGTGTTTGTGGTTTGTTTGAGTTTTAGAAGAGACACAGAAGACTTGAGATTGCAGGGAGGGAATACAGAACGGGGATTAATGACACCAGGAAAAGAAGCAAGTTTTAAAGGCCTGGTCGTGTATGTGCAGAGTTCAGGAAGACCGGGTGTGTGCAGGGAACTTCTCACTGAGGAGCCTGGAGATGGGCTGGCATTTGATTGCGGAGACCTTGTCCACAAACAGGAGGATATGAAGATGAGGAGGGGAAGTAGTAGAGGAGGACCCACAAAGTCACTCCGAGGTCAACAGAAAAGAACAAGGAGGAACTGTAAACAGATTCTCAAAACTGCCATCACTGTCTGGACTGGCTCTTCACACATCGGCCTGCTCCAACCCGCCCCTGCGTGAGAGCTCAGCTGGCCTGGCCCTCTTCAACCCAAAATAGTCCCGGAAGATCTTTGCAGCCCCCATACGACCCAGGAGGTATTACAGCAGCTGCTGGGGAAGAGATTAGGGACAGGGAGTTGGGGTCATCTGCCAAGCATGTTTAAAAGTAGGGCTGGGTCCCTCAAAAGAACTGGCCATTAGGCAACCATGCGCATGCCAGACTCCAAGCACTTTCTTTTCTTCCTCTGAATTAGACTCACTGAAGATAATTTCTGTGGCTTGCAGACTAAGGAACCACGGCATATTCTAACCACTAGGTGGCATTAGCTAATCACTGCCAGCTTCTGCAGAAATGAGATGAAATGTTTATTTGATAAAAATGGAGATTCTCTTCTTATGAGTAATAAGCAGCTGTCTTTGGCTCAGTTCCATTATTACTAATACTCCTCAGGACTCTACAAATTCTAGAAACACTTGGGAGGCAGATATTGTCTAAAACTTTTTCAAAGACACACACACACAAACACACACAGAGAGAGACTAGGGCATAATTCCACAGTCATTCTAGAGAACAAGAATCTACCTGCTCCACCTCCCTCTATCCTTTCTAGAACAATCAAGACTACTCAAGAAGACACTCAATGAAGGATTTATGTGTCTACTTAGGTTTTTGTTGTTTAAAATATATATGTGTGTGTGTGTGTGTGTGCGCGCGCGCACGCGCACCATGGTGCACGGAAGAGGTCAGAGGATAGCTGCAGAAACTGGCTCTTCTACCACGTGGATCCAGGACTGAATCCACTTGTCAGGTTTGGTGGCAAAACCTTTATCTCCTAAGTCATCTTGCCAGCTCACAGAATTACTTCTGATATCAAAAGAAGAAATCAACTGAAGCCATCTTTTCCTAAGTTTCCATCCAACCTGCACAGCTTTTTTTGTTTTTATCTTAGCTCTGTCATGCAGATCTCTGTAAATTCTACTCCATCTAAACATAACTATAATACTTTAGAATCAAGTTTTCTAAGCACTAGAATATAACACAGAGATTTTACATCCAGACTATCCAGGTCCATTCCATAGCTTCTCTCATTCCCTAGTTGTGTGCTCTTGGCTAGCCACTTAACTATTTCCTTACCTGTAAAATAAGTTTGCAAATGAAATACTCCATAAGTTTACAGAGGTGACAATGATTTCACTTCTACAAAGCATTTAGAAGAGCGCTTGGCACACAACAGGATGGAAGTGTCAGCTATGATTACTACGTATTACTCATATAAATAAAATATATTCTTGAATACAGGCAGGTATGGAAGAAATCTTGAGTCACATTGCTGGTGTGCCTTGCTGAAGACACGAGAGGCACTGATCACTGGGTGGGAGGTCTTGGCTCAGTGAGTCTCATGGCCATGCTCAGTCGCAAGCCCTCTCACTCAGCATGTGATTCTGGTCACAGTGTGCGCTGTGTCACAATGTTGGCATCCACCAAGAGTGTGTGGCACAACCCATAGAGAATCATGGTTATGTTTCAGAAGGAAAGCCCACATAGGGCACTTAGAGGAGTGCATATCACATAAATAGTAATTGCTTAGCGTCGTCATTACTGTACTGTGTACTTTCTGACTTGCATCAACAAATTTCATGCAGTTCAGAGCTGTGATGGCCAGCACTATAAACACAAAACCATCGCCCACGTGTCAGCTTTATTTCCCAAAGTCACTGCGCGTGTTCACAGTCCTTAGTTCACTATACACACTTGTCATAAACACTATAAAACATGAGCCGAGATGCAGCAGAAGAAAATTATATTTTAAGACAGCAGGTGGTGCTATAAGCTCTTTTTGGTGTTAGAATTTAAAGAGATATAGTAGTCCTTTTCTCTCTTTTCATTTGACCTTGCCTAGATAACACTGGGTAGTGCACAAAGTTAGGGAACTGGAAGGGATGGAAGAGTCCCAGAAAGCTGTTTAGTACTTTCACCCACTAACATCTCATCAAGGACTCCTTCAACCGTCTGTTCCTGCTGAGTTCAAATGAACCAGCCTGGACCTTCACCTGGCCAGAAAGCCAAAGTACGAACCGTTGATGACAAATACAGCTAGGCATTCCGTCCTGGCCCCAAACTAAAAGGCACACAGATAAAAGATCACAATAAGTGCAGTGAGCTGTGTGTCTCTACCACGAGGCTAACAAAACCAGAAGGTAAAGTCCCCATCAGAAGTGTGAATGGCCAAATCAGACTCCACAGTTTCCATGCGTGCAAGCACTTGCATTTTGTTTGAAGAGGGAGGGAGGTGAGGAAAGAGCTGGGATGGTTGGGGGAGGGGAAGGAATATGATCAAAATGTAATGCATAAAATATAAAAACAAAATGAAAAACACTACGAGCTTTTAACCCCAGCACTCGAGAGGCAGAGGCAGGTGGTTCTCCGTGAATTCAAGACTAGCCTATTCTACAGAGAAAGTTCCAGGCCAACTAGGGAAATACAGAGAAATGTTGGGTTGGCTCTCTCCTACTTCAAATACACATCCTGGGTTTGGGGGTCACAGCTCATCCTTCCACTGGACAGTATAGGAAGACAGTAAAAGAGTGCAGTCAGCTATTCTCCCGCTGGTCTGAGGAAGCAGAGTGCAATTTCCACATGATGTTCCTGTCATCCTGGGCAGACTTCACGACCACCTCAATAAACACCTCCAGGAATAAAGTCACCAGAAGCTGCGTCTTTGTTTCTCTGGATTCACCCATCCTTGCCTCCCCGCTCTGGGACCTACTCTTTCCCTGGACTCCAGTTTTGTTTCTCCGACCTTTGCATTCATGTTTGGGTCTCTATGGAAGGTGTTCCAGGGGAGTCTCCCTACCCGCAGGACCCCTCACTCAGCAGGAGGCGATCTCCTGTTCTCTGGGAGTGACACCTGTGTTGGGTGTTTTGGTCACTTTAATACAAGCCTACACATATGTGGGGAAAGGGACTCTCAGTTGAGGACCTTCCTCCATCACACTGGTCTGTAGTATAGCTGAGGGTGGATTTTCATGATTGTTGACTGATGCGGTGGGCACATCCCTGGGCAGGTGGTCATGGGATGCGGTGAGCACATCCCTGGGCAGGTGGTTATGGGATGGATAAGAAAGCAAGCGGAGCAGGCCAGGCAAGCAAGCCAGAAAGCAGCGTCCCTCTGTCCCTGGGCTTCAGTCCTTGCCTAGAGCTCCCCTACCCCGACCCCGGGGTTCTTTTGATGATAGACTATAACCACAAGCTAGCTTCCCCCAAGTTGCTTTTGTTCAATGTTTTGTTGAAGCAAACCAGAACACTACTATATACTCTTTGAATGGTGGGCATTCAGAAGTCTTTCTATAGGGGACTTCTGCTATTTTAAAGACATTCTAATTTATTAGTGATTTCTGGGTAACAACTTCTCAAGACAGTCTTCAGTGTATGTGTTGGGGGCAGTGTTCTAGGGGAAAGACTGAACACGAGATAAATCTCTCAGACTTGAATTCAGCACACAATAGAGTATTGTTAAATGTAAAGTATACTATTGGACAGAAGGTCTCTGCTCTCTATGTTCAGCTTCTGGGCTCTGTTACCATTATTTCATTCTTTGAATCTGGATTTCAGTCTTTTAGGTACTTCAAGACTACATGAAATTTGCAGTCCTTCTCTCCCTGTGACTCTATTACTACAGTTAGCATAAAGTCCCCAATATTCATCCATGTTGGATACACCATGTGGATTTCTTTCATTTAACCTGGTAACAGTTCATTATATATATGTGCCATATTTTTTATTTATTCCTAAGATGACTGACATTCCGATATCTGATTCATTTTAGGAGGTGTACAGATATCTCTTCAAGGTCTCCATTCAGTTCTCTTGGATAAACAGCCTGAAGAAGGATCATGGGGTCTACAATGATTCTATTTTCATTGTTTGAGAACCACTTGTTCCATGCTGTTTGTCACAGTTACTCTCTTACTCTGTATACCTCAGAACAATACAGGGCCGCGATCTGCCTACATTCTTAATAATAGCTTTTAAAACATAGATGATGATGATGATTATTAATTATTATTAGTATAACTTTATTACAACAACAGGAAACAAAACTAAGACATCCATAGAGCCCCTCCTTTGAGAGTTTGATAAAGAAATGTTGGGGCCTAAGAGTCTGTTTTTTGGGTGTTGTTTGTGTGTTTGTTTTTCAAGACAGGGTCTCTCCTATAGCTTTGGAGCCTGTCCTGGCACTCACCCTGTAGACCAGGCTGGCCTCGAACTCACAGAGATTCACCTGCATCTGCCTCCTAAGTGCTGGGATTATAGAGTGCACCACCACCGCCCAGATCAAGTCTATATTCTTAACAAGCCGCCAGGAGATTCCAGTCCTTCGGGTCTGCAGAGCAAGTTTCAAGTAACAGTACAGGACTGACAGAGACTGTGCAGCCCTTGCAGAGACTGAGGCTGACTATAAGAGCAAAAGTGACGGCAGCGGCTGGTCCAGTCCCGATGGCTTCTGCCTGTGGTCTCTCATGACTCCAGAGTGGCTGTGCATTTACAGCTGTGTGAGACTTACCTCTGTGCATTCAGAACCCAGCTCAGCTCTTAGAGTTCTATCAAATTACTCATTCAAAAGACCCCGAAATACAGTATATGTCTAACTCTGCACCCCAAAACCACTCGAGACAAAAAGCATAAACTACATGGCTGAAGATGTACAAATTAAAAGACAAAACGGAGATTTTTGCATTTGGAATTACCTGAGATATTGCATCTTCTCATCTTCTCTAGAAACACAAAGAGCTTTGAAACTAGAAATGTTTCCACAGAGCACACTCAGAAAATAACCTCATTTCCCTCCTGGCTGACCTATCTAGTCCACATGAGGGTTTAATTTACTCTCATAATTTTGTGCAAATTCTGCAATTTTTCTAGTCATTGTTAGGTAACTAAAAGTTCTCTTTTTGTTTACAAAAATAGCATTGTTATGATGAGGTCAGGGCACTCTTCAGTTTTCCAAAAGATCCATAATAATACTCATACATCTATTGCCCCAACAAATTCTAAATCAAACTGTTTGAAATGCAACCACTTCTCCTTCGACCACTTTTAAATAACTTATCTGACTGTTTCTGCCTTCTGGAATTATCGTACATGAAGCTTTGCCTCAGGTTTCATGAACAAGGCTAAGTTTTCTCAGTGGTCGCCCTAAGGTTGCTCTCATTACAGGTAAGAACGCTTAGGGTGGGGCTCAGTGCATCATATGTGTATTTGTTTGAGACTGACCACTTTGGACTATATAACCTATCTGAGGCTCTTCCCTGGAGAAGACTAATTCTGTCTTAGGGAGCAATGACCACCTGAATCTCCTCATCTAAGGGTGGAACCATGTGGAATATTCCCCATCTACATTGGCATATCAACTAGTGTTGTCATTATTCAGGTCTAGTTCAGGTAATGATATTGATGTGAATTCGAGGGTGCAGCTTCCTTGTCGTACATAGAAAACACTATTTCTCAACAGAAGTCCTGGTCCTCTGCTCTTATCATCCTTCCTCCCCCTCCCTCTTGATGTTCTCCAAGCCTCAGATGCCACAGCTGTGTTGATCTGGGACTGGACACCATACAGCCAGTCATTTTCTTCATTTTGGCCAGTTTTGCATTTCTGCAATGCTCTCTTCTGCTTTAAAAGGTAGCTTCCTTGACAAGGGTGAGAACTACATTTATCTGTGGGTGCAAGGATAAGTATTACGAATGTTGTTAAAGATTCTACTGATTGAGGGGAATGGCTGCACTAGGTTCTCCTCTAAGGCCCATGATCTCAGTGCTCGTGGGTAATTAGCTAGGTTTAGAGTACAAGGCATGCATTCCCTCCTATTGAGAGTGCTGTCCAATCAGACAGCTGTTGATCACTCCCAAAATAGAAATGCCACTATTGCACCCTTGGAGGTATTTTGCCACACTGGTCACTGTTGTGGCTCATGGGTTTTACAGTTGGGTAGGACTAGTGATTGTTTTTTGTTGGTGGTGGTTTTTTTTGTTGTTGTTTTGTTGTTATTATTGTTTTGGGTGGTTTGATTTTTTATTATTTATTTATTTATTTATTTATTTATTTATTTTGCTTTGGCCGTTTGCAAAGTACTTTTCCACACTCAGCAAGTCAATCCTCAGAGAGGAGGCTTTTGGGTCACATCCAACTCAATTCCTCCAAGTGCTGTATCCAAAATAAGTGGTGTCTTCAGTAATAGTCTTGCCTCCAAGTTCTGGCACTGGGGCTAGTGCAATAGTTTATGGCTCTAAGGGAAAACACTATCATCTCAAGGGGACTAATTTCATTCATTCATTAGCACATGCACACACACACACATTATAGGTGTATGTTTGAGTAAACATAAAATAGCACGCTTCTACCTAGCTTTTTCAAACATCCTAAGTGCTATTTATCCCCTCTTGTTCCCCCTCCTGTATTGCCCTCCCTCTTCATTTTGATTTAAATCCCTGCTGCTGTTTCAGCCATTTCTCCCTCCATAGAACATGTGTCATTGTTCTTCCCTTCTCTACAGTTCCTTCTTCCCTTCACCCTACTGACCCTTCTTATTATCTAGGTTTCTTCAGTTACTCCAGATTATATACTCATAACTAAATACTCAGAGCTAGAGTCCACAAAGCAGAGAGAATCTTTTGGGCATAAACTATGCCAAGGATAGGTATAGCTGGATGACAGAGTAGGTCGACTTTTAGCTTTTTGAGAATTATCCACGCTATAATGGCTACACTAGTTTGCAATCCCACCAACAGTGAAGGTTTCCCATGCATCCTCACCAGCATTCAGAGACAGTTGTTTTCCGGATCTTAACCATTCTGACTGGGGTAAAATGAATCATCACTGTAGTTTTTAATTTGTATTTCTGTAATTGCTAAAGACGTTGAACACTTAAAGTTATTTCTTAGCTATTTCTTTTCTTTTGAGAACTCTCTGTCCAGATCAATAGCCCACTTTTTTTTTAATTAGGTCATTTGCTTTATTGATTCTTTGTTTTTTGAGTTCTTTCTATATTCTGGAAATTAACCCTCTATTAGTAGCTAGAACTCTGTGGGGTTCCTCAACTTATTATTCCAAGCTTCGTAGTTTTATGAAGTCAGCCCCATTTGTCAAATTTTGGGCTTAATTACTCAGTCAATGGGGTCCTATTCAGAAAGTTCCTTTCTATACCTGTCTCTTGTAGGGACAGACTATGTTTTCTTCTAGTAGTTTCACTGATTCAGATTTCACATTGAGGTCTCTAATCCATTTAGAGCTGGTTTTTGTGCATGGTGATAGACATGGGTCTAATTTAATCTTCTACATGTGGATATTCAGTTTTTCCAGTACCATTTTTTGAAGATGCTGTTTTTTCTCCAGTGCATAAGCTTGGTCTCTCTGTCATATATCGGTTGGCTGTAATCATATGCAGTCATGCTTGGTTCTTTTCGGTTGTTCCATTGATCTACAGGTCCATTTTTGTGTCAGTACCATGCTGTTTCTATTACTACAGTTTATAGTATAGCTTGAAATCTGTATATTAATTCCTTCAGCATTGTTCTTTTTACTCAGTATTGCTTTTGCTATCCAGGGTATTTGGTGGCACCATATGAATATTAGAATTTTTTCTACTTTCATGAAAAGTATCCTGGAAATTTTAGCTGGATTGCATTGAGTCTATAAATCACTTTTGGTAGGTTGGTCATTTTCACAATATTAATTCTACCGATCCTTAAGCACAGGGTGTCTTTCCATCTTCCAGTGGCTGCCTCAATCTCTTTCTACAGAAATTTCAAGTTTTCATTGTAGAGGTCCTTCTTCTCCTTGATAAGACTTATTCCTACATAGGCTTTGTACGCTTGTTTTGGTTGCTATTAGGAACAGGAAAGCTTCACTGATCTCTTTTTTCTGTGTGTTTATTATTGGTTTTGTATATGACATTCTCTTATTTTATTTTGTATCTTGCTATGTTGCTGAAAGTGTTGATCATTTCTAGCCAATTTCTGGAGGACTTTTGGAATCTCTTATGTATAATATTTAATCATCTATAAACAATGGCAATTTGATTTTTTTTCCTACCTGTATTTTTAAAATTTTTATTGTCTTTTCTTATTGCCCTAACCAGTGCTTGGAATACTATACTGAAAAGGAATGGGGGGCGTGGACATCCTTGTCTCAGTTCCAATTTTTGTTTTGTTTTTGTTTTTTGAGACAGGGTTCTTCTGTGTAGATCTGGCTGTCCTGGAGCTTGCTCTGTAGACCAAGCCTGCCTCTGCAACTGCTGGGATTAAAGGGGTGTGCCACCATTCCCAGATCATTTCTGATTTTAGTGGGGTTGCTTTGAGATTTTCTCCATTTAGGATGATGATGGCTGTGGGTTTATTATATATAGTCTTTCTTACGCTGAGATGTTTCTTCCAGTCCTAATATCTCTAAGATTTTTACTATGAAGGCGTGTTGGATTTGTAAAAGGCCTTCTCTGAATCTATTGAGATAAATAATCACAATAAAATTATTTTTAAAGTCCACCTATATAATTTATTACATTTAAAGACTTATGTATGATGAGCCATACCTGCATCTTCAAGATAAAGTCAACTTGGTGCTGGTGAATAATCCTTTAGATCTACATCTGTGTTCAGCTTCCAATATATGGAGGAGTGTAGATCTATGCTCATGAATATTAGCCTATAGGTTTCTTTTTGGTTATTGTAGTGTCTTTATCTGATTTGGGTATTAAAGTAAACTAGATTCATTGGAGTTTGGAAGTGCTCCTTATGTCTCTAATTTTATGAGTAACTTATGAAGTACTGCGTGTAGATGTTTTTAAAATGTCTACTAGAATTCTATTGTGAGTCCATTTGAGACATGGCCTTTTTCAATCAGAAAACTTTTTAAAACTATTTCAATTTTATTAGTTATGGAACTACTTAGGATGCTGGTCTCTTCTTTGGTGGTTTGGATGAATCTACAATATTATTATTTTTTTTTAGGTTTCCCAACTTCATAAAGTATAGGTTTTCAAAGAATTCATTATAATATTCCATATAAATATATAACTTATAACAAAATATAATTTGTTATCTTTATGTTGTATTGTTTCTCTGTCCATTTCTAATTCTATTAATATGGGAATCACTTTCTTTGTTTTAGTTAGCTGGGTCAAGGGTTGGTCAATCTTGTTTATCATCTCAAAGGACCAGTTCTTACTTTCACTGACTCTCTGAATTGTTTTCATTGTTTCCAAAGAATAATTTCTGCTCTGTTTTTTTAATTACATCTTGCCATCTACTGGATTTGGGTTTAGGTTGTTTTTGTTTTTCCAAATTTTTGAATTGCATCGTAAGTCATTTATTTGTGCTCTTTTAATGTGGGCACTTAAGAGTTACAAGTTTTCCTCTTAGGGCTGCTTTTGATGTGTCCCAAAGGTTTTACAAAGGTTTTGTGGTGTTGTATTCTCTCTTTTAATTCCAGGAATTTTAAATGTTCTTTCTTGATTTCTTCTTTGACCAATTCATTCAATAATGTACTATTTAATACCCATAAGTTCATGTAGTTACTAGAGGTTCTAGTAACTGCTATTGATTTTAAGTTTTAGTGCACTGGTGGTCAGATAGAACACAGAGTTATTTCAATTGTTCTGAATTTGCTGGTTTGCTTTGTGTTACAGTAAGTGGTCTATTTCACAGAAATGCCCATGGGCTACTATATTCTTTGCTGTTTGGTGGAATATTCTATAGAGATCTGTTCAGTCTATTTAATGTAGTTTGATGTTTTTCTGTTTAGTTTTTGTTCAGGTGACCTGTCTTGGAGAAACAGGGCATTAAAATCACTCACCATTATTGAACTGGAGTTAATATGTATCTTTAAGTCCAGCAGCATGTTTTTATGGAATTAGGTGTGCCAACATTTGACGCATGTTTGTGATTTAATATCTTCTTTGTTAATTGTTCCCTTGATTAAAATACTCTGCCCTTCTTTAGTTCTTCTGATTAATTTTAGTTTGAAGTCAATAATGAGATCTGCTGCTCCCGGGTTCCATTTTCATGGAATACATTTTTCCATTCCTTCACTTTAAGGTGGTCCCTGTCTTGAAGGAAAGATGAATTTCTCTTACACAGCAGGAAGGTAGATTTTGTTTCTTAATCCATTAGACTAACTTGCATCTTTTGATTAGGAAGTTGAGGTGATTAATATTTAAAGTTATCGGGAAGTGTGTTTATTGGTGTCACTTTATTCTTTTCTTCTGTTTGAAGGGTTGTTTGGGGTGTGTTGATCTGCTCCACTGTCTGTGTTCTCAGTACTAGTTTGTGCATCAGTAAGTGTAGCTTTGTTTTCTTTCTCTAGCCGCTTGGATGCGCTAATTCCTCTCTCCAGTCAAAAGTATTATTTCTGGTTCTCTGTTGGGCTGGTTTATGGACATGGGTTACTTTTGTTTATATATCATGGAAAGTTTCGCTCTCTTTCAACTATGGAAAATAGTTTGGCTGGGCACAGTAGTCTAGATCGCATCCATTGCTTCAGTTTATTCTGGCTTTTAAAGTTTTCATTGATAAATAAGCTGCTATTCTGATGGCTTTTCTTTTATAATTCACTTATGGTTTTGTTGGGAGCTTGTTTGTTTTCACTTTCAGCTTTCAATACCCTCTTTGCTCTGTATAGCTAGTGTTCTTACAGTAATATACCATGGAGAGTTTCTTTTCTGGTCCTGCGTGTTTGGTGTTCTGTGTGTTTCTTGTATCTTCCTGTGTATGTCTTTCCTAAAGTTGGGGAAGTTTTCTACTATGATCTTGTGGAAGATCAATCTACTTCAGAGACCTGGGATTCTTCTCCTTCATCTACGCTTATAATTAGAATATTTGGTCTTTCTATAGTCTCCCAGAATTCTACATGCTCTGTGTTTGTGTGTGTGTGTGTGTGTGCGTGCGCGCACGCGCGTGTGTGTATGTGTGTGTGTGTGTGTGCGTGTGTGTATAAGAAAGAGAGGGAGAGAGAGAAAGAGATATTTCCATATTCTTTGTTTGCATGGGCCAATTCTTCCATTTTATTTTCAAGTGCTGATATTCAGATTCTACTTGATCCATTCTAGAGATAAGGCTTTTAAATTAGTTACTTTTCTGTTGCTGTGGTAACACTATGACCAGGGCAACTTACAGAAGAAAAAATTTATTTGAGCTTATGGTTCTAGAGGGATAAGAGTCCATGACGGTGGAAAGAGGACACGGCAACAAGAAGTAGGCATGGTGGCAGGAACAGGACGCTGATACCCCACATCTTGAATCACAGAATCTTTAACTCTCAAAGCCTAACTCCAGTCCAAACCTCCCAGCCATTCTCAAACAGTGCCACCATCTGGGCACCAAGCATCCAAACACCTGAGCCTAGGGAGAACATTCTCATTTAACTCACTTCAGCTTCCCCAAAGTCTTCTAACTGACCTACTGAGTCTATAGACTCCATCTTCATTTCACTTTGAGTTATCTCAATAATTCCACCTCTTTACCCCTTTTCACATCCCAGCTTGCCTTCATCATTTCATTCACTTGTCTACTTGTCTTGTACTTTACTGAGGAAGTTTTGCTATTTCCTTAAGTTCACTGAGCTGCCTCTTTTTGTCTTTTTTTTTAAACTCCTTTGATGAAAGTTATGATTGTTCTTTTAAATTTTGTGTCCTCAAATTCACAGGTAATTTTCATCAAGGAACCTTTTAATAGGACTAGTGGATTAGGGTGGCATACTATGATAGCTTTCATATTGTTTGCGTTTTTATGATATGGTCTGGAAAGCTTAACTTCTTTCCTTGGTTGTATGTCTATGTGGGATTTTAGACTGTCTGGGTCAGTACAGAAGTTGTGTGACCAGAGCTAGGTTTAGAGAGTATGGAGATGGTACTGATGGCGTTGGTTACGGGGTACTCACTAGGGTTGGGAATGCCGGTGCTTAACGAAAGCCATTGCTTGAATTGTGGACCCATAGGTAAGTCTGGAAATGTGGGAATGGTGTTTGTGAGAGGGTGGTGCCTGGGTTCTGAGTGGACTCGCCCAGAAGCTAGGCCTGGTTGTATCATTTAAATTTCAATTAATTATATTTAACTTCATACTCATCAAGCATCTGCCATCTGTGATTCTTTAGGTCCTCAATGTCCTCTCTACTTTGCTGATTTATGAAAAAGAACTATGATTATAGATGGATAGTTTGGGAGGATAGGACTATAAATTATATATATACATATATATATACACACAAATATATGTACATATAGACATATATATGTCTATATATATATATATATATAGTCTCACATTTACTCAGAAGAGATCAGTTACACAGTGATCACCTAAACTTTCAAGAAAAAGGCAAACAAGAAAAAGAAAAACAACTGAAGCCTTATATCATGAAGGATATAACATAGATGTTATTACAAACACGGGTACTGCTGAACTCAGGGACAAGTCCCATGCAGGAGCCCAGCTCCCCTCCCCAGCAATGTGAGCCTTCTGACTACAACTCTTAGGGCCCCAGACAAATTAAGACAAAACAACCAGCACCTGCACAACTCATTACACAGCCTAGTGCAATCTGAGCTGTACTTCTCCAATATTTCTCTAGCACTGTTCAGCTCTTAATGGCATCCAGTTCTCTCTCCACTTACGGGAACAGTGCAAAGTCTAGCTCTCAAGCCTCTCCAAAGGGCCAAACGCTGTGCACAAATTATCTCACTATTATTTTGTAGTTACCATTACCTATGAGATGAAAGCTATTTTGATGCCCAGTTTTACAGGTACGGAAATACTCAGAATTTTGCTCAACACTTAGAGTTCTGATTCAGTACTGAGGCTCAGGCAACCTGACCTAGGCTCTCGAACAGAGATCACCAGACTGTGGTTCTCCAGCTACATCTGTCTTATAACAAGTTCTTAAAATTTTTCATTGGAATGCAGCCATGTCTATTCATTTGCCTGTTATTTAAGGCCTCTCTGCTTAAAAGCAATGCTGCGTAAACACAATGGAGATGATATGACCTGTAAAGTCAGAAATGCCTGCTGTCTGGCTCTAGACAGAGGCACATCGCTAATCCCTGCTCTCCAGCATCTTGAAGGGCCTTGAGCACTTCTACCATACACTGAAAAGTAGTTCTGTCTTGGTGTTTTGGTCTGTTAATCCATATTCCGGTCTGTGAAATAGAAGGTCAGTGAAATTTCCCTCTGGCAGCCATGTCTGCTCCATCTGTTTGTAGTTTCATAGGCAGATTAAACAGCATCTGTTATGATGTTTTCCAAACACATAAATGGTTCTACTGAAAATGTATCTGCATTGTTCTTCTAAAAATGATGACACCTACTCCCTTGTGAATTTTTATACTTAGACTATAACACTGAGAAGGAAAAAAGTTTGCTCAAATTAATCAATACTACTGCATTTAATAGGTTTTAACCATAGGCCTTTCCTGCCCTGGCTTTTTTTGGTTAGGTCAAACATCATCAGCCACTGAAAGATAAGGAATTTTTCTGGGTATAATTCTCCAGTATGGCTTACTGCGCTGAAACCGAACTACGTTATTGCTATTTTTAGTTTAAACTCATCAATTCCATGTTTCATTTTATTTTTAAATTAAAATGAGCTGAGAGAGAGAGAGAGAGAGAGAGAGAGAGAGAGAGAGAGAGAGAGAATAAGTATACTTGGCCTTTAAAAGACTCTGAATGTGACATTAACGCTGCACTGCTACTGAAGTGAAGCTGCACGACACAGAAGACTAGACAGGTGCACCTTTCTGGATGCTGAGACTCCGCCCAGATTCCCATTCCTCACCCACTCATTTCCCCGGTGACTAAAACTCTACCTGGGAAATTCCTTCAGCCCACTGCTAGCTGCTGGGCTCATATCACACCCGTCATCCTGCCTTCACCCTGCCCAGGCTGGACCAATGCCAGCAATGGGGAGGGGGACGGCTTGCTTCCATCAGGACAACTCTGATGTTTTCCATGAGATCAGTGGGTGTTCTTGCAAATGGACCATGACTCAACTTCTCTCTCACACTCTTAAGGGTACTGCTCCTTGATGGCACTCTCCAGTCAATCTGCAGGAAGCCTGCATCTCAAACCATGGTCTGTGTTCTCAGGAAGCTGCCCCGGGATACATAAAGTCTGAGTTCCTTAGGAATTTTATCTAATAGTCAACAACACAAAATAATCAGCAACCAACAGCTTCTGCAAAGGCAACAAATCCATCAATCCAGAGAATAAGAAGCCCGATGCCAGCAGTGCTGGCGCACGCCTTTAATCCCAGTACTCGGGAGGCAGAGACAGGCGGATCTCTTGAGTTTGAAGTCAGCCTGGTCTACAGAGTGAGTTCTAGGACAGTCAGAGCTACACAGAGAAACTCTGTCTCTCAAAAAACAAAAGAAAAGAACAAGCTAGATGTGGTAGTGCACACCTATAATCACAGTACTCAGGAGTCTGGGCCAGGAGGATTGTGAGTTCCAGACCTCCCAATGCTACATTTAAGAAGATCCTATTTCAGAAAAGAAAAGAAAGAAAAGTTTAAGAAAGAGAATAACTACATAACGCTGGCCAAAATATACATCTCAAACAGGTCCCAATATGCTGCAGAAACAGTAGCCATATGGAATAGTAAAGTGGGTCACAGATGAGAGTTCTAGAACCACGCTAAGATGCCACGCAAAGTGGAGGACTGTGAGGAGGGAAGGCTGCCTGCAGACGAGGAGCAGAGTCAGTGCAATCTGCTCTGGCAGCAGCCGGGGCTCACAGCCTAGGGCCCAGACACTCATGCGCAATGACAGGCTCTAAAAATAGCCCTGCCACAAGCAAATCGTAACCCAGCCTTTGTGATTACAGATGAATGTGAGCGCAATCTGTCTGCGCGAGCCCCCCTTCAGATTTAAACACTCCCAGACAATAATCCCTTGTCTACAAATAAAGTCATGACTGTAAAATGTGTACATAAAAAAAAATCCTTTCCAAGACAAGAAGCCAGGAGAAATGAATGAAATAAGCATATTTTAACGCAGGATTTACAACTTCCCGACTCTAAACTCCAAGAAGCCGAAAGGCAATATAGGTCAGGTGATCTGTGACTATGTATGATAGATGGCACTTAGAAAAGGGCACAGAGACCAGTCAGTCACGAGAGAGGAGGCAGTGCAGAGAGATATTATGAGAAATAAAAAGGATCACGAGAAAAGCCAGGGAAGAAAACAAGCAAAGAGGAAGGGCAGGGGAGAAGTCTTAAGACAAAAGAGCAGGAGGGGGCTTTGAAGTTTTAAGTCACAGTAAAGTCCTAAGTGACTCTTGATTGTCTCAGTGGCAACCCCTACAGCGTTTCCACTGGACACTATGAATTCTGAGTTTTTAAGACACAAAAGTAAGTTTATAAGGCAGTGCATAAGAAACAACCCGAAATACATAGAAGACAATGGGTTAAGAGACAGAGAACAAAGAAAAGACCTAAACAGAGATTGAAAACTGAATGCAGACAGATACGGGGGTGGGGGCATGTGTGGATAAACCCTCTTACAACTACAGCTTTATCAATAGCACCCCCTCCAAAGTCTGTTCTCAAGTAACAGCTTCATCTTGAGGGTCACCTATTTGTGTGCTAAAGTACTATTTGTGTAAGAAATTCCTGTAGCGAGGCCAGCCCTATCATAACTTAGGCAGATGCAGCCAAAGGTAGGTGGGACAGCAACAGCCCTAGCAGTAAACAGAGAGGAAGCAGCAAGACTGCTGTGTGCAGGGTCCCCAGGGTCTGCAGTCAGCAAGGGCATCTCCACATCAATACATCCTGCTCCTCAGTGTTCTGCAACCCTTTCTGGATCTAGCAACTAAAAAGAATTGCTCTGTATGTCAACAACTACTGGTTATTAAACATTTTAAACATCGACGTCTCTACCAATGGAATGAAGTTAATCAGTGCTACTGAAGCAGGTGCTGGAGCTCCATGTAGGTCCTCAGATCCCAAACCTAACCAACTGTAGTAATGTAGGAAAGCAAGGCAGCAGGAATCAATGGTAGACAGATGTTTGCTAAGACTCCCTGTCGAGCCCCATGCTGGCTGCCTACGCAGGAAGACTAAGAAGGAACTGAAGAGCAGGGGTCCTGGCATACACGGCGGCGGTGGTCAGAAGTGCCTCCAAACAGCATGAGCCTTCTCCACCCCTGGACGCAGAACGGGAAGGACTGAGGCTCCTGACCACATTCCAGAAGTGAGTTGAGATGATGTGGACATTTGGTCTGTGTTCAAGCCCTAAATGCTTTTCTGGCAGCACATTCTCTTTCAGAATCTGCTTACTCTGCAGGTGTTCTTACCAGAAAGCAGCAGGGAAAAAAAAAAAAAAAGAAAAGTTCCCCGACCTAGAAGCTTCTGATAATTTATGGTAAATAAAGATGAGAAATGGGGAACAGGAGCCAGAGGACAATGAGGTAAGTGAGAAACGCTGTGCAGATTGTGGTCACAGCCCCTTTTAGTGTCCAGTTCTCCTCCGTCCCTCAGCCCCGTTCTCACCCCCGCAGAGCACTGCAAAGACGGCAGCATAAGCTGCACCAGGGGTCACCTTGCTCTGACTGTTACCCTGGGAGGACGGAACAGAATCTGGAGCAGCATCCACTAAAACTTTGATGAGGTGGTGGTATCTTCCTTCTCCTCTCCCACCTATTTGGGCAAAAACTATGAACTTTCCCCTCTCCATCCCTTGATTCTGGTGGATTCTGGGGAGTAGGTGAATGTGAGTGGAGCTTATTTCAATGTGACCTTTTGTAGCATCTATCAGCCCAACTTACAGAAAATGCATCCTTGGCCATGAGGACTCTTCCCCCACCACTGGGTCCTGCTTCTCCTACCTATGGTTTTCAAACTCTCCACAGGTTCTGATTTTGGCTCTTTTCTTATCAAGCATTAACTTGTTTGAAAATTTCAGAAAATATGGATCAGAAACATAAGTACATCTAGAACTGTTAACACTTGTGTTAACTAAAACTGTGTCTGAATGTCTCTGCTCTACCCATCTATAAACATTCTTCCAGACCGATCACTAGAGTTAATACAGATCATACTCACCATTAACAGAGACTTAGCGAGAATTCAGATAGTATTTCAAACGTACATTCTTTCGAACTGAATAATTTTTTAACATATGGTCCCACACTTTATTCTATTACTAACTAAAACTGACAATTATAGTTTTTTATTTAATGTTTAAAAAATAGTTTTATGATGAACAAGAATCAAGATATATCCATGTGTGTTTCTATGGTAGTTCTTTTTCTCTTTCTTTCTCTCTCTCTCTCTTTCTTTTTTTCTTTCTTTCTCTCTTTTTTAACTTGGCACAGACTGGAGTCACTGGGGAAGAGAAAAATGCCCTCCATCAGATTGGCCTACAGACAAGCCACGGGGACATTTCCTTGGTTAATGACTGATGTGGGAATGCCCAGCCATGTGGGCAGTGCCATCCCTGAAGAGGGAAACCTGGGAGTATAGGAAAAGTAGCTGACTATGAACCTGATGAGCACATCAGTCAGCAGCGTTCCTCCATGGTCTCTGCTTCAGTTCCTGCCTCCCAGTTCCTGTCTGCTTGAGGTTTCCCCTTGGCTTCCCCTCATGGTGGACAGTAAATGGTACAGGTAAGACAAATGAACCCTTTCCTCCCCATGTTGCTTTTGATCATGGTCTTTATCACAAGAATAGAAAGCAAACCAGTACATTACCTACATCTTTTTTATTTAGAAGTGGAGTTACCATGCCATTAAAAATCTGCTGATAAGATGGCTCAACGGGACCCACAAGGTGAAACTGACTACCGCACTGTCCTCTGCCCTCCATAAAACATGCTGTGACATGCATGTACTCTCTCTCTCTCTCACACACACACACACACACACGTGTGCATGCACACACACACACATACATGCACACTAAATAAATGTAATAGAAAAACAAAATTCTATTACAAATTACATTTATACCATCATTATGAAAGCCTCTTTTAGTTCCATCCCATCAATACTGAAGAGTGTGAATCTCTATCTGTTGCCATCTTGGAAGCAAAACACTACTTTTAATTGGCAACTGTATCAGTAAACGTAGAAAGGCTTTCATATTATGTAAACCATTTTGTTTCAATTATCTGCTCAAAATCTCTTTGCTCATTTTTCTACAATTTATATATAACCCTTATTTACTTTCTAGAAGACTTATATACCTTGAATAAAAAAGTATTTGCCACATATATAGCAAGTGCTTTTATTCTAGCAACCTATCTTTTCAGCTTCCTATACAGAAATTTAGAATTCTTCAGTTCAAATTGCCACTCTTTTCCCGTTATGGAACCCAAATATTTTTTCATAGACTAATATTTTTAACTCAGAGGTTTCCAGTAATCTCCCATATTCTTTTCCACTCCTCTTCAAAGACTTATACATGTTATATGATGTTGCATGGAGAGGTTCTTTCGTTTTCACAGAAGATGAGACCCTGTGGATTGATTGCTTCTAGATCAATATGGTATGATGGACCACACCCTCCTGAAAGGTTGCTGTAAATACCCTCAGAAAATTATTTCACTCTACTGCTGGCTGAGATGAACTTAGTACACAGGATATACCATGAATGGCCAACAAACAGCATAAAGCTGTGTTAAACTCTATATTTGTGTCTAGAATTCCTTTTAAAGCCCTCTCAGGTTTTACGTGGAGTTAGTTCACCACATTGGAGCGCCAAACTGTTGCATGGAGAGGGGTCCCTTTGTTCTGTCCGGGCCAAATAATCACACAGAAACTGTATTCATTTAAACACTGCCTGGCCCATTAGCTCTAACTTCTCACTGGCCAACTCTTACATCTTAATTTAACCCATTTCTATTAAATCTGTGTATCACCACGTGACTGTGGCTTACCGGCAAGATTCTAACCAGCATCCATCTCAGGCAGGAGATCCATGCCACCTGTGTCTCTGCCCTTCTTTCCAGCATTCAGTTCTGTCTACTCCGCCTACCTAAGTTCTGCCCTATCAAAAGGCCAAGGCAGTTTTTCTTTATTCAACCAATGAAAGCAACACATAAACAGAAGGACCTCCTACACCAATATGAGGTCGAGAATTCCTCTTACTTGTGGGAACAGAGGGTGAAGGAGGGAACAACATGATGGTTGATCTTGATTGTCAAGTTAATGGCATTTAAAATCACTGTGGAAATGAATTCCTAGGCATGTCTGAATTTCTAGAGAAGGCTGAGGTGGGAAGACCCCACTGGAGTCCTGAACTGAATTAAAAGGGAAGTTTGTTGACAGCAGGCTTCATCTCTCTCTGCTTCCTGACTGTGAGTGCAGTGTAACCAGCTGCCTCACGAACCTATTAATAACACGCCTTCCCTGTCCTCATGGACTGTAAAATCAAACCACGAGCCAACGCCAACCCTCTCTTAAGCTGCTCTCTGAGGTACTTTATTGCAGCAACAAGAACAGCCACTGATACAGACAGCCACTCTTTCTGGTCCCTCTAGACCTTCAACTAAGTCCACCAATTTAAATTTAATTTCACCCACCAAAAACATACAAAAACAACCCAAGGAATATTTGACCACTATCTAGACAGCCCATGGACTACCCAAGTTCACACATAAAAAAATTAACTACTATAAAGCCCCCTAATAACCAAGATAAAAGTATTTCCATCATGGCTGTGGAGTCACTGGGTGCAGAGTTGAAAAGATAAGCACAGGGCTGATGAGATGTCTCAGCGTGGACGAGTGCTCGCCAGGAAAGCCTGATGATCTGGGAAGATAACAAATACGTGTAATGGCATTTCATTTGCATCTTAATAAATAAAGCCTGCCTGAAGATCAGAGAGTAAAACACCCCTCTGGTCAGCCTTACAGACCAGGCAGCGGTAACACACACTTTTAATCCCAGTAGCCACACTAGCTGCCATAGAAACTGGGCGGTGCATGTCTTTAATCCCAGTGTGCATATCTTTAATCCCAGAAGTAGAGAGGATTATAAAACGGGAGGAGACAGTTCTCAGACACAGTCTCATTCTGAGCCTCCTGGGGATAAGATGCTATTTGGACTGAGGTAGAAGAGCCAGTGGATGGCTGTTTTACTTTTCTGACCCTCAGGTTAAACTCCAAATTCAGCCTCTGAGTTTTTATTAATTGTGCTTCAAACACAGGAAAGTTGTTCTTGGACCTCCACACACACACACTGTCGGGTGTGCACACGCATACGTATCACACATGTAATATTAACAAATAAAATAATTAAAAGGAAAAAAAGTCATGGAACTGGTTGTCCCCCGCTGGCAGGGGCAAGGTCTCGGTCCTCACTGGTTGGTGTTTAATTTAGATATTTAGATTTTTATGTTCAAGTGAATTACAGTTTGCATAGAAAGTGTCCTTCAAAAGTCTCAGGTACCGAGTGATTAATCCCCAGCTGGAATGGATCAATGCATTGATCTGTTTCTATTGGATGGCATGGAGGGGAAGTTGGGGAGAGGGACTGGCTGAAGGAAAACACTAGGGGTATACTTGTGAAGGATCTTCCCCTGCTCTGCTTCCGGACCACGATGAAGCCAGCAGCCTTGACCTGGATCCTCTGGAATCCCCCCTCCCTGAAGCTGTTCTGCTCAGGCTCTTAGGTCACAGTGATAAGAAATGAACGTATGTGTGTACGTGCACACAATGCAGTTCTTAGGGAATTAAGAGAATTCTTTCTTGCTGACATAACTAATACGATTCTTTAAGGTCTGGTCACCCTGCACTCACATTTCACAGTCTACTCTGCATAAACTTCATGGGACAGAGAGGAAGCTGCTCACACGACTGAGCACAGGACACCACAGCTGACACGCACTTCATCTTACAGAGAGGGATAAGCTTAGGGAAAGGCTACAAAGTCAACAAACTTACATTGTTACCATTCATTTTTCACAAGCTGAGCGTGGTGTTAAACTTGTAAAAGTAATTTTAACTATTAATGAGTCTCAATAAAATCAAAAATGTGTATACAGATCTTTGAAATTATCCCTACATAATGTAGCACAACAAAACACAGCGATTTATCTATAAGAGTAAGAAAATAAATATAAATTATCTATCTAGAGGCAGGTTTAGTGGTGCACATTTTTAATCCCAGCACTTGGGAGGCAAACGTAGGCAGATCTCTGAGTTCAGGGACACCTGGTCTACATAATGAGTTCCAGGTCAACCAGGGCTACATAGAGAGACCGTGTCTCAACAACAGAAACCTACCCAGAGACAAGCTAGAGAATGCACACATGAATTAAGACGTGTTATAGGAGGGTAACATAAGAAGAGCAGTAGGAATGAACAATAAGGATCACAGAGATTCAAATAATGCCAGCAGGAATGGTGTAGGGGTCCTGAATTCCTCCTTTGTCATCCAAACACACTGCCAGTTAAACGCTTTTCCACAGCTCAAGATGGGGAAACATTGAAGCAAAACATAATCACAGATGCTACTGGTAGGGTTTCTAATTTGCAGGTAGGAGCCTGGGAAAACAGCCTTTCTTCTCTACACCCGCTCATTTAATCCTCTGATTTCAGAGCAGCTGACCTCAAGCCAGCAGGCCTAATTTTAGTATCCCTTATGAATCCCTTTGACTCCCACTTCTGCTCGCATCATCTCCTGAAGCAGGAAGGATAAACACGCATGCCCCAATACAAAAGCTGAATTATCATGAATCTACTAGATGAGCCCAGGCTTTGTAGCTTTGGAGACAGTGTCTGAGTTATTCTGAGATGCATCTTTGCTGAAGCACATTCAGGAAACGTGTTGCCAGAAAAGAATCTACAACGCGAACATAAATCAATGCAAATCCAGCTACTCTGAACGAACCATCATGTTTATTTATGCTTATTTTTCACACAATGCAAGATTTTTCAAACCTGCCCTTGGGATGTGGGGTGCTGCTAAGACCCCTTGAATGTTTATTTATCCATTCTGTATTCATCTTTGCTGTTCTCTCTCTCTCTCTCTCTCTCTCTCTCTCTCTCTCTCTCTCTCTCGGTTAGGGTGGGAGGAAGGGTTGCTGATCTGGAACTTGTGGTGATTCTCCTGCCTCCCTCTCAGGTACTAAAATTACAGGCAAGAGCCACCACACCCAGTTTCTGTAGCTCCATGTTTCACATGGGTTTCATGTATTCAGCAATTCAGATGTTCTTGAAATCATGTGGCACTGTGACAAGCTTCGGAAACAGGACAGAACAAAATGGAACTCATACTTTGGAGTAACCAGACAAGAGAGGGACATAGACCTGGAGCAAATGATGCAATAATGATACCATGAAGGATGTCAGCTCGAGGCACACCACAGAGATACCAAGGAGGTGACAGGTTTATTGGCGAAAAGGAAAATCACCCTATGAGGGAAGCCAAGGTCACTACTTAAAAACCCAGTGAGGAATCAACAAACTCAAAGACGAAGAAAGCTGCTGGGCCAGGTGAAAAGGCCATTTCAAGGCAAGCACTGAAAATCCACTGCAAGGCAAGAGGCAGGAGAGAGCAGGACAACGAGGTTTTCTCCACACTCTAAAAAGAATATGTAGAGACCCTGGGTTTCCCACCACCACCACCATGAGCTTTAAATACAAAGTCCTGCACTGGAGTGCTGACCATGCTTCAGTTCAGGCTATGGGTGCTTGGAGCTCCCAAAAGGCAAGACAGATGGTGAACAAAGCACAAAGAACTGAGCCCCAAGATTCTTCCAGTGTTCATGACTCTGATAAGAAAACGAAATACTTCTTCTTTACAAAAAAAAAAAAAGATTTACTTATTTTTATTTATGTGTATGCGTGTGTGTTAGTGAATGCCACATGTGTATAGTGTGTGAGTGAGTGCCGTGTGTGTGTGTGTGTGTGTGTGTGTGTGTGTGTGTGTGTATGGAGAATCATATGTCAAATCCCTTCGAGTTCGGTTACAGATGGTTATGAACCACCCAACATGGATTCCAGGACTGCGCTTAGCTACTGAGTCACCTCTTCAACCCCCAAGTGAAACACTTGTATGGAGTCATATCTCAAAAGGGTACTGGTTAGTCAGTAGGCAACCTAGTGGAGACAGGCAGCAGAATAAGAGGGAAAAGAGGAGCAGGCACGAGGATTAACTGGAGACAGAAGGATAATAATCACAGGTTACAAGGGCACACTGCTTGCTGCCGTTTGGTTTAGACGAAACCTACAGCCACAAAGGCTGCTTTCAATCAGCCTTGTTCTCTAGACTGGAGGAGCATTTCATGTGCTCATCACTCTATTTAATGAAATGGAGTCCCTCCCCCTTACCAAACCCAGTAGCCGGTGTCTCACAGAGGAATGCTAGGAAACACTTAAAAACAGAACCCAAACAAAACTGAAAGAACTGCACCAAAGAGCTTACACAATAAGCAAGTGAAACAGATTCTCATGATAATACATTTCAGGGCAAAAACCCTCAGTGATTTCCCCCAAAGACAAAACTTCAGATAGCACCACACAGATAATGATGCAAAGATCTGCCTAAAATAACAGCAGATGTAACTGGGGAGGTGGCAGATTCCTACAGTCCAAGCACTGAGGAGATGAAGGCAGGAGGATCGCTGTAAGTCTAAGGCTAGCCTAGGCTACAAAACAGTCAGTAAGTCAGCCAAGAGTTCATAACAAAACCCTGTCTTAGAAAAACAAAATCAAACAGGAGTGTGTGTGTGTATGTGTGTGTATGTGTGTGTGTGTGTGTATGTGTGTGTGTATACCAACAAATATAATCAGCAGCCTACAAAAAGTGTACAACATTAAGAAGGAAGATTTGTTACTAGAAGTCAAAAGAATCTTCTGTTATAAAGGGAGCACCAGGGACAGCCCTAGGAAAGTGCAGAATAGGAAAAGGCAGCCTGCACTACCCTTTTATGTCTGTTGGACAGACCAGGAGACTGCAGTAAAAACTGCCACAAACAATACAGAAAAACAGGTGGAGGATTAGGGAACGAAATTAACATCTACACACAAAAATTCTACACAAAACAAGCCACACACTCACTTTTACTCATGATCAATAAAGGACTAGAAATAACTATTACAAGATATGGAAGAACCACACAAAAGGCTTCCATGAAAGACAAGTTGAACAAATAGGAAAGCATTTTACTCTTACAGGAAATCCAAACTAATAAACACCTGAGTATCCTTTTACAGAAATCATATTTAACAGAGTCAGTAAAAACACTGATTCTCCCCTTTTCATTAGAAACAAAATTGGAATATTGGTTATTGGTATCAGAAAAACAAATCAAAATAAGAACCAAGCTAAAGAAAAACCTAACAGAAGAGATCTATGGCCTCAATAGTGAAAACACCTCATTGTGTAGGGTCACATGACAACATTTACTAAAGCGAAAAACCATAAACCCTAGATCTTACGGTTCTATTTTTGGGAGCTGATCTAAGCATGATATTTGCACACATGTGAACTGACTAGATTTCACATCACTGTATTGCTTGTGACAATCAAAATTAGAAAAGGTTACTACATTTAATACATGAAATGCTATGAAGTCAGATATAGAATGTGCTCTACAGAAAGCTCCCCAAGTGAGTAAGACAAAATGTAAAAGTATAGACAGAATTTTGCTATCCATGTAAGAAAGGAGAAAAAATCAGATATTTTTATTTCCTTGCATAAGGAGAAATACATGACAGGATTTGTACGAAACTAAGAATAGTGATTACTTAGGCAATTTCTTTTTCTAAAATGGGGAACAAGAATGGGATAAGGAGTTCCCACAGGTGGATTTCATGTTTAACTTTTTAATCAACAGGATGCTTTTTGCCTTTTCAAGAAAAAAAATTAATATAATCAATAATAGAAAATGCTACAATTACAACTTTAATTCCTCGAGGTATGAGACATCAGCACACAGTAAATTACCTCCACTCTCATTCTCCACTCCACAGCTCCACTACTAAAAGAGTATAAAAATTAAGTTGGAAGATTAAAGAATTGAGGCAATAAAACTGACATCAGAGCCAAGAAAAGGCACAATAAAACATCAGCAAACCAAATTTATCCTTTAATTTTTCAAAACAAATATAGGAAACACTCAGGAAAATGCAAGCTTATAAATATCAACAAAATGTTGATCACTTACAAACTTACCACATATCGCTGTGAGCAAGTGGGGTGGTGCCCCAAATATTATTTAATTTGGCTCTACTCCATCTGCATGTCTGACAGACAGGTCTCTGTCAATCAGGTTTGCAAGGCAAGCCTTCAGAACAAAGGCCCAGAGTGAGCTGCACTGTGTCTCTGGAAAGGCAAGGCCCTAGAGGCCACGGGGGTCATATGACGGTAGTTGCCCAAGCTGGAACACATAGGCCTTGGTGCTTAAGATTTTCTTAGACTCCTACAGGTGAGGAAGGTTTGTGGAGCAGCTGACCTCAGCTCAAAAGCCTTAGAGCTCCCTTCCCAGTGCCCAGGCTTTCCCCTAGGATATCAGGGCCCTTGACCTGCCAATTGCTGGGGAAAAAAGACAGAGACCCCCAGAGCAACGCCATGATGAAAACTCAGGTGTATTTTCTTTATACAAAGTGTTTCCTTAAGGATACCAACGACAGGAAATGTGCAGAAATTTCATACAAACCTGGGTTTCAGGGCCCAGAAACTGAAATATAGAATGACTCCCCTAGTGCATACAGTTTGGGGGTGGGAGTTTCAGAGTGCCATGCATGCCCCGTGCTTCTGGCTTTTTCTCATAGCTAATAAAATGAATTCCAGGGAGGCTCAGCTTCAGTGAGCATCCACTGGAGACTAAGAATTTCTCCTTTCGGCTCACCCAACTTTTAAATACATTTATCTCAAGTGAGCTGCTGTATCAGACTTATTTTTCTCATCACTAGCATTAACAGTCATTTCTCCAATATTCATTTAATTATACAAGCTATAATGAAGCAATAAAATATTCAAATTATTGTAAAAAACACTGCTGAATATGAACCAATGCTCTAAAAGCTGGCTAGAGACACACAGCTCCCTAAATATTCCTTTCTTAAGACTGAATAACATAACCCAAAAATCTTGGCATAAAAGCTGATTTAAGATGGCATTAACATACTATATGGAAGAAAAACTTCAGGGTCAAAAATTCAAAAACAGTTCTTTCTATTGTGGAATTCAAATTTCAAGTACTTCCTACCGTTTCCCTGTTATGGATTAGCAATCTGCTCCCAAATGAGTTTGGAGTGTTCATTCCCCATAACAGCATTCCTTTGAGGGACTCATTTCTCGAAGACACGGACACCCTTTGGGTATCAAAAGCCTCGATTCCCAAGTACTCTCTCTCTCTCCTCACACACACACACACATACACACACACACACACACACACACACACACATTCCCATATACTCTGAATCATCCTTCATCCTTCACTTACAAGTATACTAATATGACTAATATATGCTAGTATGACTAATATATGCACACTGTGCTGTACTGTCTAGGGTTCGACGACAATGGGAAGAAAAGTCCACATGTGTTCATATAGACCCAAGTCTTCTGGTGGGCTTGCCAGACTTGGAAGCACTGATACCAAGGGGTTCTGTGTGAAAACGGCCTTTTGAATCTGGAGTGGAGGGTAGAATTGGGGAGAAAGGTGTTTTAAGAACTCAGGAGCACTTAGGGGTAAGGAAAATCTAGGTAGGGGCTGAGGAAGGCATTTGGTGAAGTAGAGGAGCGGATGTGAGAGCAACCCAAACCCAAGGGGCAGTAGATCATGAGGAAAGAAGGAGGACAACAAACAGCAAAGACGCTCTTCAGCGAGGCTATGTTTTCTCAGATGTGCCTGGTGACTCCGGTTATCTTACCCATTTAACTCCACCAAAGCAGTCACCAAGGGTTTGTCCAACATTAAACACTCAGCACACACTTAAGCATCTCTTCTATGCCAGGTGCCACACAAGGTTGTGGAAAGATGACAAAAATGATCAAGTACCCGCCTTGGCAAGACAGACACACACCTAAGTCCCCATCCCACATCCGTTGCCCTCACCCAGTCTCAGAAGACAAAAATGTCTGTAAGGATTATGGGAAGACCAAGAGTTAAAAGTAGAAAAGAAAAAAAAAAAAAAACGTTTTACTCTCATTTGGAACTAGGAGCCGAAATTTCTCACACATTAAAGTGGATTGGAGGAATTCCAGCCTGGGGGACGGCATGAAAACAGAAGGGGATTGGGGGGGGGGGGGACTGAACAGTTGGCTCTTGCTTTAGGACAGGGTACACACACATCAAGATGTGCTGGAGCAGTCACGGAGGCACTCGTTCTGTATGAAAAGGAGGCCATTAAATAAGGAGGGGTTCCAACCTGGTTATCCACAGTGAGTTCTGTAAATGGCACACTAAGGCAGGAACTGCAAGCCAGCCCGAGGCGACAGGGGAACAGGGTCCCCAGCAGCAGCCCCATGCTGCATCTGGCTAGGAACATTTATATTTACCACTCTTCCTTTGTATTGCATTAGCTGGTTGATACTTGACTTCCCATGCACTGCCTTTACCAGGTAACTGCGAATTCCTACTCCACACTGAGGCTTTTCTGAACAGAAGCACAAATCAGATGGGATGCTAAAACAAATAGGCATAAACTCAAATTCTTCTAGGCGAAAGTGAACAATAAATCTGCCCAGGACTGGGGGTGGCTTACACAAAACACACACACAAAAACACACACACACACACACACAATAATTCTTGTTTTCCTATTTTGATTTTATTTTTTTTTAATTTGGAAAGCCTAACATAATAAATTGCCTTTTGCACAATAAATATACTAAATTGCTTAAAAAAAAATTCTAGCACGCTGGTTTGTAAATGCTTTGGCTCAAGAGGGGACTAGTTTACTAATTCACCAGTCATCAGTATCAGTGTGGCAGAGCAGTTAATAGATAAATGCAGGATGAAAGGAGTACACACATGTACCATCATCCTTTGAGCATCCTCCCACTCTGGCCATCTACTGCAATTGAGAGCACCTCTGGGTTAATCTTCACAACTATCAGCTAACACATACATTTTAATACTTACCTTTAAAAATCATAATGAGAGGCCTATATCACATCCCAAAGCCAAATGGCGGTATCCACTGAACAACCTATCCTTTCTTTTAAAAACAGAAATAGCAGAGAGAGAGAGAGAGAGAGAGAGAGAGAGAGAGAGATCAAATATATCTAAAATGAATACTTTTCTGGTTTTTGGATTATTTTCATGTCCTTGCCCTATCAGCTGGCAGTCTCCCCGTATTTCTCTAAGCCACACACACTACTTCAGCTTTAATTAAAAGGCTTGTTGCCATAGTTTCCCAGAGAACAGCTCGAGGCATGCTTGAGTCTGTTATTTTCTGGAGGTTTTTAAAGAACCTGTTATCGATATAGCAGTAGCTAGCCAACACTGCCCAATTTTATTTCCCACTGACGACAGATGGACACACAATGAAGTGTTTAGGAGAATTCAAAGGCATCTAAGACTCAGGAACAAAACTTAAAAGTCAGCACTTGGCTCTTCCATTTTGGCACACTGGTGATGTATCCAGCAGACAGCAGCCTCGTCAGACAGCAGAGGAGGACAACAGCTCTCTACACGCACACTGACTACAGCTGTGGAAAGCACCAGCAAACTTCTCTGTCTGATACTGTGGAGAAGACACACTGTATTTCCGTATAATACATGCGCATATAATTATGAAATAACAATTGTCTGCCTGACTCAGAAATGTGAATGCCAGAAAATGTTTGAAAAGGGAACACCCAGAAAAGAGATTAAACAAAGAAGATTCATTCCTTTAAGAACATCAAGAAATTTGAAGTGACACACAAGGTATCTTATTTCTCAGAGCTAAGACTGCAATCCATGGAGTCTTGCCTTCCTTTCAGGAGACCATTACCACCACATCCCTGGCCCAGAGAGCAAGCTCAAATTCTATCCTGAGTTTGTAACCTTAGAGAATGTAACACTGATCCCTACCTATCAACCTTAGGAAAGTAAATGCCAGTCCCGCTAGTCATACCCCAGCTCCGTTCTCTGCTCTCAGGTGGCTACAAGCATGGGCTGGACCAGTAGGAGGACCAGGCTTTGGCCAAGTGATGATTAAGTGAGATGGGCCAGGAGGAAAGATGTCTGGCAAAAAGAGGTGATGACACAATGGCAGCTTGTGTCCCTTCCCTGTAACTAGGTCACCTCCGGACAGGATGTGGGGCATGGCAATATCTCACCGTTTTCAGAAGCAATGGAAGCCACCCTGCTATCATTCACAGACTATTTAAGAACTAACATAAAAACAGTGATTAATTTTTCCAACGTGAGCAGTGCATAAATCACTTGACGTCTTTGTATTCTGTATGACTCAGCTCTCTCTCAGTCTCCCTTTTCTAGACAAGATGAAGAGATTCTAAGAAGTTTGAGATCTAGAAGGAGCGTATATCCAGTAAGCCGCAGAGGGTAGACAGAGGGAATGTGAAATGACATGAGCCTGCTAGATTTGAATTCTTCACTAATCAATGGAATTGTGATGTATAAATCGGTTCTGCTTTGTATCCACTATATCGATACCTATACCATCTTCTAGCTTGATAGGTGTCCACGAAGGGGAAAGGGCTTATATTATCTCACTGATACTCAAAGGGGCCTGCGAGGAGAAATGTTGCATGTTCCAGTTTACCAAAAGAGAATGATCAACATTAAGTCATTTACCTAAGGTAAGCCAAGGACCTAAGTTAGGATCCACCTCAAGTCTCACATGGTCCCATCACTGTGTGTGGAGAAGGGAGGGCGAGAACACGCCCCAAGACAGTTTCTATAGCCCCAAGGAGTTCCTGGATACATACATACTCACTACTAAAAGAAGCCTGAGGTCTCTAGACCTAAGCAACCCTCACCTCCACCCTATGCCCCCAGTATAGACCAGGAAGATCTGACTTGTGACTTCAAGCAAGAGACTAGACTAGGAAGACTATGAATTTCTATGTCTCCAGATGTAACCGGTAATTAATATACAGCTATCTACAATGTCACACACCTGAAACAGAACAGCACAGACCATTCTCAACACCCCAGAAGAAAAAGGGGACGTCTTAAATACTTGGAGTGTTTGTGCACATCTTTCCTCGACACTGGCATAGGTAGAGTCATGTGCAGTCTTGCACTGGGCTTCTTTCATGTAGCTTCATGGTTCAGTTTTGTTCTGTTTGTTGGCGGGGGTGGGGGGAACTTGAGTGTGCATGCGTGTATTTGCGGACATGTGGGTGTGGAGGCCAAAGGTTTGCAACAGGTGTCTGCTTTGTTTGCTCTCCACTTAGGCAGAATTTTTCACTGGAGGAAGAGCCTTCCAATTTGGCTAGTCTAGGTAGCCAGCTTGCCCCTGGGATACTGCTGATCTCAAGCACTAGGCTCAGAGGCAGCTGCCATGCCTACTGTGGTCCTCACACCTACCTGGTTTCATCTACTGAGCATCTTCTGAACCCCTGCTTCAGGTCTCTGAGGCTCATTCACGTTGCAGCACTGTCGGCTTTTTCAGTGAAGAGGATTTCAGTCTCTTAAAGCACCATTCTTCATCATCACCACATGGTAGCAGGCAGCCGTTCCCCACAGCTGTGCCATCATGCCAGCCCAGATGCTGAACATCCTTCGCACACTCACAGGCCACCAAAGATGTGCCCATTTTAAAATTTGTTTCTTTTCTTCTTAGTGAGCTCTCTGAGTGTTTAACTACTGGATGCAAGACTTTTAGTAGCTACATAATTTCCAAGTATCTTCTCACGACCTGTGATTTACCTTTTCCACTTATTTAAAGATGGGTCTTCTCTCTGGGTGGTGGTGGCTCACGTCTTTAATCCCAGCACACAGAAGGCTGAGGTGGGTCTCTGTGAGTTCAAGGCCAGACTGGTCTACAGAGCAAGTTTCAGGACAGCCAGAGCTACACAGAGAGATCTTGTCTTGAAGAAAAAAAAAATGGGTCTTGCCTTTTCCTTTGTGAGACTTGGGATCAAACTTATACATGCTAGGCAAGCCCTGTGTCCCCAACCTAATGATGTTTTTTAAGTGCAACACTGAAAACTTTTAATGAGTCCAATCTATTATTTTGCTCTGTGGGTGTGCTTTTTTGGTGTAATATTTAAAAAATCTTGCCCTTGCCCAGGATCATGAAAATTTTTTCTCTCAAACTTTTAATATGGCTTTACATTCTGCTTATGACTCATTTCGGTTTTCATTTTGCAACTCTGTGACTTATTGACACTACTTCTGTTTACATATTTGATAAAGTTCTCCAGTGCAAGCCATTTGGGGCTCGTATTTTCTTTGTAGGGAATTGAGTTATCAGTTCAGTTTCTTTACTCTCTGAATGCCTCCTCAGATTTCCTTCTGGAGTTGCTTTGGTGACTCATGTCTTTCAAGAAACGTGTTTCTTTCATCTCAGCTGTTCGGTTTGTCCATTAGAAAAGGCTTACACCACTCCCTCGGCTCCTTTCGGTCTCTGTGGTTGATAGAGCTTTCAGATTCCAGTGTGTTCACCAGCCTGGGTCTTTCATTCCTGTCCTGTTACATGCTCTGTGATGAGGCCGTGTTCTCATCGGGGCCAAGTGGCAGCATGAGAAGCAAAAATACAGTAATGAGAGTTTGCTCTCTTGGGATAAAAAAAAGCAAGTTTTGGTTTCTTTGGCTTCTTTAGGGATCCGCCTGTGGTACTGCTCGAGGCATGAGGATTATGGAGAAAATGGAGGGTTTCTACATTTTCTGAGTCTTAGAAAGAACCCCTTACTTTCCCCTCAAGACAGAATCAGGTGCTTGTCTTGAAGCTCAGTACCCACCCTCAGGATTTAGGCTGCCTTGTTTACGCTGCCTTGGGTCTAGAGACGCTGTAGGTAAAAAAAAAAAAAAGGCAAGTTCATGGCCAATGTTTAGGTTCCTTACTTATTAGCTTCAATTTTTCTGTCAGTGTGAACTTTTTTTTATAATTCTTCAGTAGATGCTTAGAGCATTCTACCCTCTTTTAAACCTGTGTTCAGTGGGAGGAGTGCTTTGTAACCAGAGAATGCATGTTTGTTTCCTGGCCTCGGAGACCCAAATAATCACACATCGCCAAGGGGCTGTGGCCTACCAGTAAGGCTCCAGCGTCTGTCTCCTTCTGCCTGCTCTCTCTCTCTCTCTCTCTCTCTCTCTCTCTCTATATATATATATATATATATATATATATATATATATATATATAAATCTGTTCAGATTTTCCATCTGACTTTACTAGGCTAAGCCATTGGCTGAAACAGCTTTATTCATTATCCAATAAAAGCAACACATACACAGAAGGACATCCCACATAAGTATTTACTTTAACCTTTGATAACAGCCCATCTCCCTATCAATCAAGCTTACATGTGCGAGCCCACTGCTGCACAGAACCCACAATACTACAGGCTCTTTTTTATCATCACACGATCATTATCATTATCTCAGGAATCTCACCTCAGCACATTTCTCATTCAGAGAGTTCCTTTAACTCCCGAAACCAATCAGATTAGGATTAAAGAACTCCCTGCAGACTTCGGAAAATACAATGTACGGTTTGTCGTGATTACTGATGAGTTTACCCAATACAGTTGAACAGTCACACAAGAAAAAAGAAAAACACAGAAACCTCAACATTCAGAAGGTGGAGGTGGGAGAATCAGACCCTCAAGGCAATCCTTGGCTACTCAGGCAGTTTAAGGACAGCTCCGACTACATGACAGACTGTTTCAAAAATAATAATAATTAAAAAGCAGTCGACCATTAACAAGTTCCAAGTTTTAAGCCAGTCAATGAGCAACTCCAGACAGCAATTTCAAAAGTGTTCAAGGAGTGAATGCTTCAGTCCTGCTGCTTGGGGAGGCAGCGGGCATTTGTAAGCTTTGGTTTGGGGGCATTCCAAAATGGAGCAAGAAAGTCCTCCGAATTTGGGTAAAATGCTCAATTTTTTTCAAATGTTACCTTATTTTTAATTAGTTAATCAAGTTTAAATAAGTAAATGTTACTTAATACTGTCATTTTGAACAAAGTGTCTTCTACAGAATCCCTTATGTTCCATGTCCTTCAGCCCCCTGCTCCCATACCTGCACCCTCTCGCTGCACCCCCCTTCTGCTCCCCATCCTCCACCCCCTGCTCCCCTTCCTGCTCCTGTGCAGTCCGTGCCCTCAGTCCCTTTCCTCTCTCACGCCCTGTGCCCTTTGCCCACCCTCTACCCTTCCTCATCTTCTTCTCTAGAGTTTAAGACTTTACTCACATTCACACCCATTTATTTATACTTTATTAGATTTAAACGATACAGTCACAAATAGGAACTTAAAAGGTGTTAAATTAAGAAACAATGAGATCTAATTTCTACTACTCTGAAGTCCTGTGTGGGATGTTAACTTTGAGAGCTTTCAGAGAATCTCCTAAAAGTGGTGAAAATATAGCAATACATGTTCTTTCGCATATATATGTATTCATATTCAGGTGCCTGCAGAGTCTTCATGATGCTCCGCTGTGGGCATGCAGGGAACAGACAGACCTAATAAGAACTCTGATAGTAAGGCGACTATGTCTAGTCATGTGACTCTACTCATACCAGTGTCCAGGAAAGGCAGATCTCCACAGACACTGAGAGCAGATTAGGAGTCCCGGGGTGAGAACAGGATGACTGCCAACATAAATAATCTCCCCGGAATTATGAAAAATATTATAAAACTGGACACTGTGTCTCAAGAAAATTGGGTGTGGGATGAGATAAGCACTCATTTTATTAATTATTAGTACACAAAATAATAGGTTTATTACTTAATAAAATTTTTTAACTTGTTCGGTCTAAAAATTTTATAATTTTCATGTATGTAGAAAACAGAAAATTAGAAAACACTGTCTAAGGTAAAAATAGGAAAAGTTTGTCGGTGGCAAGCCTGTATGTATCTCAAGAGGTCTCTTGTATTGAACACTTTCTGCTTTTTGCAGCCAAATTTAACCACATATGAACCAAACTGTTAGCTTGCCAGCAAATGAGGGACAGTGTGGAAGGAACCTGAGTGCATCAAGTAGTTCAAGAACACGAGAACAAACATCCGCCAGGTCAGCCAAGACTGACCCAGAGAGGAGCAACTTCCTGGCTCACCATATAGTTAGGAGTCCAGCGGCTAAGTTACCAAGTCTTTGGCATAAATAAACACGGTATATTAGCTCTATCATAGCTGTGGGAGCTCTAACCATAAAAGGAAAATCTCCCTTCCCTAAAACTAAGGCCCTACACTGGGCTTAAAGGTCCAGGAAACCAGCTATTTGCACAATCCCCAGAGGCAGCAAAAGAAAGCAGCTGGCCCTCACCCTGGACACCTGGCAGCTGCACATCTGCCCTTCTCCATCCCCCTTCCCAGTTCCAAAACCAGTCTAACCAGAGAAAACAGCTCATTTTCCAATACTGCCCCTAAGAAAACCCCCTTCCCCCTCTCTAACCGAAGCGACGACCTCCCCTCCCTCACCTCTCACTCTTAGCCGGCTGCAAAGCTGGGCAACCTGCGCTCTCAGCTCTGGCCACAGTGCCGCTGGGTTTGCACCTGGTCATAGTTTAGCCAAACTGTCCGGCGCCCTTCTAAGGCAAAATAAAGTCTCTTCTTGCTGTTAAGGTTGTCCTAAAGTTCCGTTCTTTATTTCCTTCTACAAATCTAATGCTTAGACCCACAGCCCCTCTTTCTTCTGTCACCCCTGAGTGGTTTCAGCAGCACAGCTAAACATGAGAAGCTGACCTTCTCAAAGAGTCGGCTTTGCCTCGACTGCCTGGACTGTGTGTCTTTTCTCTCTCGTCCACACCTGCTCTTCTTCCCTTCCCTTTCTTTGTATTTGCTCCCCACTTCCCCCAGTTCATATTGCTGAGCGACTATGAATTCATTTTAGACCTTTCATGTTTTCTAATATAAGCAAACGGGAGCTGAATTTTCCCTCCAAACATTGCTTTGCCTATACCCCGCAATTTTAAGATGCTGTTTTTATTTTTATTTAGCTCAAACATCCTCAAATCTCCTTTACAATTTCTATGTTGACACAAAAATTACATAGAAGCATGTTATCTATTTTATAAATACTTGGCACTTTTCTAGAAATCTTGTTCCTGATTTAAACTTGTTATAAACAAAAATTAATCTGTAAGATTTCAATTCTTTAAAATCACTACATGTCTCAGATGGGCATGGTGATACACATCTTTAACCCCAGCACTTGGTAGGTGCATCTCTCTGAGTTTGAGATCAGACAGGACTACAAATCAAGCTGCAGGACAGCCAGAGCTGTTACACAAAGAAATCCTGTCTCAACAACCCCTACCCCCCGAAAAGTTAATCCATGTCTTAAGGCCCCAAACTCTGTCTTTGTGAATGTGTACGTGGGTGAGGTTAACTCGGTCTTCTTCTATGCGGATGTTCTGTCAATTGTTGACAGAGGTTTATTAGCCTTTTCAATGACCACCTATTACACACCATCACCTATGGCTGCATTGCTTTTTTATGTCTACTCCATACCCCGAGAGGCTCTTACTGGGTATGTTCACATTTAGGATTATATCTTCCTAATAATTATCCCTTTCATCTTTATGAGACATTTCTTAACTCTATTAATATTATTTGCCTTGATAAATCTACCTAACACAATTAGAGCCAATCCAATCTTTTTTGGGTTTTTTTTGGGGGGGGGGTCAAGAAGGGGCTTCTTTATGTAGCCCTGGCTGTCCTGGAACTCTGAAAACTCGTCTGGCCTTGAACTCAGCGATTTGTCCACCTCTGCCTCCCAAGTGCTGGGATTAAAGGAGAGCGCCACCACTGCCCAGCTAGAGCCATTCCAATCTTAGGTTTAATTCAAGCACTTTCAATGTATCTTTGTTTTTCTTTTCCATTTTCTTTCATACACAGTCTTACGTAGTCTAGACTGGTCTCCAACTTGTTAAGGCATTGGGGAGGTCATGCTTCCATCTCCTGGATCATAGGCAGGCACCATCATGCCCAATTTATGCAGTGTTAGGGACCCATGCATGTTCAGCAAGTAGTTTACCAACTGAGCTATATCACCAGGCCCTCTATATTCATTATATTTAGTGTTATAAATATATAATATTATATATATATATATAGTGTGTGTGTGTGTGTGTGTGCGTGTGTGTGTGTGCTTGCACACCAGAGAGAGAGAGAGAGAGAGTTAGTTCATGTGTCTATGCCACAGCTGGCATGAGGAGATCAGAGAAAATCTATTCTGCCCTTCCACTACTTGGGTCCCAAGAACTGGGCTTAGATTTGGTGGCAGGTGTCTGTACTACCTGAGCCAGCTCACCAGCCCCTCTCCTTTACTCTTAAAGTCTATCCCTTGTAAACAGCATATAGCCAGGTCTCGCTGTTTATCGGCTATAATAATCTCTGTCACAATTAGAATATTTAGTCCACTGATATTTAATGTAGCCAAATGGCATGCTGATTTGATGTATGTATTTTATGACTTCAGCGTATCTTTTCCATAGTCTTGGTTAGTGGGTGAGTTGTTGGTTAGTTATTTATTTTGGTTTGATTCTTGAGATGTGGCTTCACTTCGTTGCCCAGTGGATCTACCACTCAGGAGCTTCGGCCATTCTACCGCCTCAGTCTGTCCAAGCAGCTGAGCTGCACACATCACTTCTATGCTCAGCTCTATCCTAGGATTCTTTTTTATTAAGTGAGACCTCTGGCCATTTATATATGTTTTAAAATTCTACTTAGATTTATCTACTGACTTCACATTATTTTCTGTTGGTTTTTCTTGTGCTGAAATCTACATTCTTAAATTTTATTGTACTTTATAAAATAAAATTTTCCCAATCGTAAAAGAAACTCATTGAATTTGTTATTTTCTATATTAATCATTATATCCATATACATCATTAACCCTGTAAGAAGGTATTATATTTGTGCTTCAAACAATTATATGTATTTTTAAAGATAAGAATAATAAATACATATAATTTTTAAAGCACAAATTCTTTATCTGGGTTTACACATTACTCATCATTGGATGGCATTAATATAGGACTAGTAACTTTTGGGGGCATTTGTATTACCTTGGTTTCGATCCTAATATTGTTGCATTGGGATTTATACATCTGGATTTTTTAGCTGCTTAGGTTTGTTTTGATCAGGTTATGTTCTTCGAGTTGCAGTACTTCCAATGTTCAAGTGGGGCTTGGATATAGCAGAGTTGATGTCTACAGTTCACAGTTTAGAAAACAGCTGTCTAGGAGCCCGGTGCCTGGCGCAACACGAAGCACATCACAGTCAATGGATATTGCCACGGTTCAAACGCTCTATCAGCCAGTTAATAGCAGTGGCCACTCTGGCACAAGGAACTGTTGGAAGTACAGTATGGTATATGTTACGAGCATAGTATGATACATACTTTAGGTACTGAAATGAGGTGTGAGGGGGGTAAGGAGGACAGGTGGGAAAGGCAGGAAAGAAAGCAGACGGGAGGAAAGTGAGGAAATAATTAAGTTCCATGGATCTTAGAGATTGTCAAAGCTATGCAAAGTTAATAGGTAGAAGTAAAAAGGGGAAATGAGGAAGAGAGAAAGATCAGAAGATGTAAAATCAACGGGAAGTACATGAGATGTGAGTGGAATAACAATCATAGAGATGCTGCTGGTAATCATGGAGGGCGAATAACAGAAAGAGTACTGTAGTACATTAGGGAAGAAACATACCAACCACCCCAAAGCCTGGCAGACGGACGGAGAAACGGAAGTAAAAGGATCGTTTTATGAAGCGGTGGAGATTAAACAGTGGATTTCTGGCATAAGTGTGCTGAGATGGGAGGCGAGATTCTCAGCTCTGGCCCTAGCAGCTCTACCTGGTGCACGGGGAGGCGGCCAGTGAGAACCCTCATCCTACAAAACCTTGTCGTCTGTGTCTCTGGCATGTGGCTGGGAGGTTGTAAGCCCTTTACTGACGGTTTCTTCCAACCCCTGCCCTCTACCTAGACCTCTTCCAATCCAGAAGATTTACATGAGAAGCAACATTTTCCATGCAGTGTTTTTCCTGGCATATTTAAAGTTAACATACAACTTATTTACCATTGGATTTTCATTAAAATATGTGAAAATGGCAATTTTACCAGTAATAAACCCTACCTAGAATGTGGTTGCTTGAGGGACCAACAGGGTCCAGCTCATGTTTAATATTAATTAAATCATTTTGTTCTTCAAGACAGTTTTCATGTATTCCAGGCTGGTCTTGAACTTTTACCATAGCTGAAGATGACTTTGAACTGATCTTCCTGCCTTGCCTCTCCCTCCTTCGCTCTGGGATGAGAGGGATGTGCCACCACACCAGGTTAATGCAGTGCTAGGCATGGAACCCAGGGTTTCACACCTGCTAGGCCAGCCCTCTGCCCACGCAGACACGCTCATGGCTAATGTTTCTCTGTTATCAGAATCTTTGTCTCTGGTCTGAGGTGTGCACTGAGATGAGATTCAGAGGACCACAAAAAAAGCCCGGTGAATGCTGTGAACATCGGGTTCAGCTAGAGCAAGGCCTGCATTCACAGCAGGGCGTTGCAGAGTCTATGAGGTCAGACGCGTTCACAATCACTTCCTCTACCATATTACCGTCGGAAGCCTCAAGTCACAAAGACTCTTGTTTTTTTTTTTTTTTATTTCAATAATACAGTTTACTGTCACATCCTTGTCCCATACTGGTAACCTCTGTCCGTAAATGGTTTCTTATGATTGATAGGTGTATTAAGTGCTCAAGGCATAAAGGATCAGGCTGGGTCCTACTGGACTTTCTCCATCACACCTCTCTCCTTCTTGGGCATTTCACAATGCACCGCAGAAACCAAACCAAAGACACGCATGCATTCTTTTTTTTTTTTTTTTTTTTTTTTTTTTTTTTTTTTTTTTTTTTTTTTTTTTTTTTTTGGTGAGCCAGTTCACTGCACTTTTAAATGAGAAAAATAATAGCTTTAGTAACAATAGTCGTATGTTGTATATGCCACAAAGTGTGCCTAAATTCTATTCTCTTCCAACATTAATATAAAATTGATCCTTTCGAGAATCTTATTTACTAGAATTCGAAATCTTTCCTGAACTTTCAGCCATTTCTAATGCATTACTTAGCATTGTTTTAAAAGCAACAGGACCTAAATACTTGTATTTAACTCTGGAAAACTCTCACAGGCTTAAACTTTAAACCCTGAGCTCAGTATTTTATGTGCTGCATCTAAAGCAAACACCTGGATCCATTTTGGAGAAACATATATTCTGTTTAAAATATCAATTACTCTTCCTGCCAGTATAGCAACAGTATACAGTGCTTTGTCCTGTAGCTTCTGCTATTTGACCATGATAACAATGCAGATATAACAAGTCGTAGTCTCCAGAACTACAATTTGGATCCTTAATACATGAAATAATAAATGGCTTTCTGCTGAGTTGCTGAAGGCATCTCAAAACCATATGCATACAGACTGTATGTGGTAATCCACGCCTGCAATCCCAGCACTCTGGAGGGTGAGGCAGGAGGTCCTCCCACGCTCGTGAATTTAGAAGAATTAGCGCTGGGAGACGGCAACTTCATGAAAAGAAAGCTACAGGTGCAATTCAATCCTAATCAAATTGCAACTCCACTCTTCGAAGAAATTGAAAAACAATCCAGATATCCATACAAAAACACAAAAGACCCTTCGCAGCCAATGCAATCCTAAAAAGCAAGAATGTTGCTGTTGGTGTTACCATATCTGATCTCAGTTACACTGCAGAATCATCATCATCATAGTGTGTACTGGCACAAAAACAGACACATACATCAGTGTAATAGAACAGAAAAGCCAGATATAAGACTATTTTTCATTAAACTGCTTTCTACAAAGAGGCCCAAAATATAGCATCTTCAACAAATGGAGCTGGAAAAACTGGTAATCAACATACAGAATAGTAAAACTAGATCTTTCTCTATCACCCTTCATCAAGGTGGAGAGGGGTATCTCCAAATGAGTCAAAGACCACAACATAGACCCTGAAACTCTGAAACTGCTAGAAAAAAATGTAAGGAACACTCTACAAAGATATAGATATGACAGCTATTCTTGGTTGTCAACTTGACTATATCTGGAATTAACCCAAGCTCCTGGGTATAACTGTGAGGGGGTTTTTCTTGACAGAATCTCTCTCACACACACATACTTTGTCTCTCTCTCTCTCTCTCTCTCTCTCGCTCTCGCTCTCGCTCTCTCTCTCTGTTCTGTTTCTCGAGAGAACCCCGACTAAAACAACAGACATATGTAAGGACTTTCTGACTGGGCCTCCAGTTGCCCAGAACGTAGGTAATGAACAAGTGGGATCTCATGAAATTAAAAGGCTTCCTTACAGTAGAGACAACTGCCATCCAAGTTAACAGGAAGCCTATAGAGTTCGAGGGTATAGCTCCCACATATATCCCACAGAAGATCAGTATCCAGAAAATATAAAGACAACGAGAAACTATACATCAGGAAAATGAACAACACAATCAAAAAGTAAGCTATGAAAATGAACAGAGGCCTCAAAAGAAGAAACACAAATGGCTAATAAACATTTCAAAAAGAACTCAACACCATCAGCCACCATGGAAATGCAACTTAAAATTACTTTGAGATTTCAGTTCACTCTAGTCACAAGGGCTATTGTCCCCTGTGGTGAGATGGCTCTGCAGGAAAAAGTTCTTGCTATGCAAACCTGAAGGTCTGACCTTGATCTCTGTACCACATCAAAAGTCAGATGAGGTTCAATCTGTAACCTAGCGTTGCTGCAGCAAGATGGTAAACTACAACAGAAGAATCACCTGGGAGCTTGCTGGCCAGCCTGGAATACACAGAGCAACAGAAGCACTAGAGACCCCCCTTCAACAAGGCAAAGAGACCACCATCTGCATGCACACATCCAGAACACCGAACAAATGGGAAAAATGCTATCAAGTATGTAGCAAGAAGGAGCCCTTATATACTACTCGGGTAACTATGAAAATAAGTGTGGAGCTCTCAAATGGCTAAAAATAGAATCACCATTATGACCTAGCTCTACCACTCCTAATGTCCTATTACTACAGAGATATCTGCCATCCATGCTCATTGCTGCCCTATACACAACAGCCAGGAAATGCAATCAGACTGCATGTGCATCAACAAATGAAGGGATGACGAAACTGTTGCACAGATACCTAATGGAACATTACTCAGTTTTAAAGAAAAATGAAATAACAAAAATCTCTGAGAAATGGATGGAACTGGAATGTATCGAGTGAGAGAAGCCAGGACCAGAAAGACAAACACTGCATATTCTCTCTCATGTGTTGACTCGCACTTTGAAGTGTAGACTTTGCGTTTAACTGGGAGTGCTTGTAGAAGCCAGGAAACTACAAAGGTCCCTGAGAGGGGAGGGCCGGATGAGCCTTCAGGAGAGAGGAGACAGTAAGACACATGTGGTCTGAAAGTGGGAGGGCTGTACTCAAAGTGGAAAGGTTTAAGATGAGACAAGGGGGAAGAATTTGGAGGAGAGCATGAATCAAAAACTCAAGATGTATAAAGAGCCTGACGGAAAGCTACTACCCTGTAAACTAACTTGTTCAAAACTGTTTGAACAGTGGTGATCCCTTTCATCAGTAGACAATGCTGCTCAAGCGTCACAGGTTAGTAAGTGAGAATCGCAGTACCAGGTGTGGGACAGGGCCCGACGAACTGCTAGGCAGGCAGGCCACACAAGTCCAGGCTCTTGCATGGCTCTTGGTTGCCCACAGGAAACAGACGGTAAGACCCCATTGCTGAACAAAACACACACCTTGGTTGCAGGACACAGGGAAATCAAGCTGGAATTTAGCAAGAAGCTTCCTCTCTGCTAGCTAGCGTTCATCATGCTGGAAGTTTCTATGAAGGCTGCTGGAGAAGAAAAGGTATCGGTGGTCTTAACGGGGGACCCTGCATGCTACCATACCAATGTCTATCAGACACGTTGTGTCCACTGCTATAATAATGGAACGACTATTATGGAGGAAACCAACCATTTTCTGACTGAACTTGAGGCTCTATTATGAAGTTGTCAAAGAATGCATTTTATTAAAAATGCCAGGGATCACATTCAGCTATAATTTTGAATCATTTAAAGCTAGATTAATATTCCAAGCTAAACAAAACCCTGGCTGTGGGGAACGCTGGGGGATATTGTCAACCTACTTTGAAAAGTCCCTGAAACAGCATACCCTTGGATTAAACAAGGCCCAACTCTATGCCATTAAAATTTTTAATGGCAAACATTTGCCTCTTATCCTTTAAGAAAAAGATGGATATAGAATATTTAGGAAACTATTACATCTGTGAGAAGAATTTAGTCACTCACTAACGGAACTTCACCACGCCCTGGACACTGAGCTATGAGGTGGAATTTAGACTTTGAGACCCTGGGTACTGTTCAGAGAGACAGCAGAAAGTTCAGCAAAGCTCACCAATTATTCTGAGCAAAACCAAACAATTTCCTCGAGAGAGGATCTGGGTTTTGAGGAGTTATAAGCTGGGCTTGAAGAGAGGTCAGTCTTTGCTGTTTGATGGATTTTGTTTCTTTAGTCACAGAACAAAGGAAATGGGAAGAGTTTTTCTCCACTAGAAAGAACATGAGCAATAACCATAATCTTAGAGAACATGGCAGGAAGTGTAGACTGGATGACTAGAACTTGGAGAAAATGGTTTTAGACAGGGCTTATCCAACACTCTCCCTTGCCTGCCTCAGCTGCAGATGCTACAGAGGAATCAAATTTCACCTTCAAGCATTGCTTGCAGTCAAGGTAGCCTTGTGGGAGTCTGGCCCGTGAAAAGCAAGGGAGAGCTAACTGAAGAGGGTCAAGCAAACGCCGGTTTCCAGATGTCCCTGCCCCCTTCCTCCTTCCTTCCTTTCTTCTACTTCTTGGACTCTGTTACCATAGTGCAACTCTGAGGGAAAGCAAGTTTGATCCAAAGAACCAGCAAAGACAAAGTAGAACTGAAGTACCCAAAAGCCACCGCTAACCTTCTCGCTAAGAATATAAATACGTTCATTAATACTTCATTTTGTGTGGGCTTTTTATTATTGACTAGACTTGTCTCCAAGACCGATAAGAGTTATAAGAATTATCTTTCTTAGAATGAGCCTTATTAAATTAGTATAAGTAGATTATAGAGGGGGTGCAAAGACTTTGCCAGAGGCTTGCAACAGGGCTCAAGCCAAGGAATCAGCAATGGGGAGAGGAAGGAAGGCAGAGTCTAGAGTAACAAGATAGGATAGAATGGAAGAAGAAGCAATCTGAGGAACAGGGGACAGGAACACTGCGAAGTCTCTTAAACTAAAGTGCAGACACAGCAATGAATTACGGTATTCAGTGTCGCACATCCTTATTTCCAACAACGTGTAGGACATTCACATGGAAAACAAGCAAAAGAATTGTTGACTCGGGATCTGGAGGCCGAAATGAGACAGAGAAGGTATCAATTTAGCCACACAGTACACATGGATGAAATCCACAAAGAAAATGTGGAGGGAGAAAAGAAACGAGACCCAGGAAATCTACAACAGGAAGCAGATTGATGGCTTCCTAAAGTTGGAAGGAAAGAGCGTAAAGAGAACGGCTAAAGGAAGTCAGCTGCCAACAAGCGTGGGTTCCCTTGGGGTGATGAACCCTGGAAGTGTAATTGTGACTCAGTGCTCACCCTTGTGAATTCACTGAAAACGATTACACTTTAAACAAACGAAGTATGCAGTGTGCAAACTGGGTCTCAGCAAATCAGTATTTTAAAAAGCAAGTCGGAAGAGATCAGTGCTTGAACAGAGGGAACAGGGTGAGAAAAGATGGGGGGGTGGTGAGGGGATGGGATCATTAAAGGGATGGTCCAAAAACCAGGGAAGAAGTTTTAAGAAGGAACCAGTGACCAACAGTGTTAAATACTAGACACATCAATCAAATCCAAACCTGAACATCTGATTTAGTGAGTTCTGGCAAGCTAAGTGTGCTTGATTTGAGGAGTAATGGCAGAAAGCAGACTATATTGAGACTAAGGGAGACTAAGGAAAAGTGAGGGGTAGCACGTAATAAACAAACAGCCACAGTGGTCTGAGGGAGAAAATCCCCCATAGGCTCATGCATTTGCATGCTTAGTCCCCACTGGGGACTCTCCAGGAAGAACTAGGAGGTGTGGCCTTGTTAGAGGAGGTGTGTTTCCTGGGGGTGGGCTTTGAGGCTTCAAAAGACTCAGGTCATTCCCAGTGCACTCTTTCTGCCTCCTGCTTGTGGCTCCGATGTAAGCTCTCAGCTACTGATCCAACAGCATGACTGCCTGCTGCCATGTTTCCCGCTATGATGATCACGGACTAAGCCTCTGAAACTGTGCGCAGGCCCCCAGTTAAATGCCTTGGTCACGGCGTCTCCTCACAGCACTAGAACAGTGACTGAGATTCTGCCTACGGTGAAAAGAGCAGCGAGGAACACAGGTGTGCAAGTGTCTCTGCGGTGGGGGGAGGAGCCCCTTTGGGTATGTGCTCAGGAGTGGTGGGAGGAGGAGCCCCTTTGGGTATGTGCTCAGGAGTGGTGGGAGGAGGAGCCCCTTTGGGTATGTGCTCAGGAGTGGTGGGAGAAGGAGTCCCTTTGGGTATGTGCTCAGGAGTGGTGGGAGAAGGAGTCCCTTTGGGTATGTGCTCAGGAGTGGTGGGAGGAGGAGTCCCTTTGGGTATGTGCTCAGGAGTGGTGGGAGGAGGAGCCCCTTTGGGTATGTGCTCAGGAGTGGTGGGGGGAGGAGCCCCTTTGGGTATGTGCTCAGGAGTGGTGGGAGGAGGAGCCCCTCTGGGTATGTGCTCAGGAGTGGTGGGAGGAGGAGCCCCTCTGGGTATGTGCTCAGGAATGGTGGGAGGAGGAGCCCCTCTGGGTATGTGCTCAGGAGTGGTGAGCTGAGACACACGGCTGTTCTGTTTTGAATTGTTGGAGAAGCCGCCACACTGATGTCTCTGGCGCCCTGTACTCATACTCCCAACAGCAGTGGACAAAGATCCCTCTCTCCTCACACCCTGACCAGCATGTGTTATCACTTGGATTTCTCGATGGTGGTCATTCTAACTGAGGCAAGGTAGAATTTCAATGTGGTTTTAGTTTATATGAGGGTTAGAGATGTTGGTTAATTCTTGAAGCATCGTGGGCCATTTGTAGTTCGTCTTTTGCAGAACGGGCAAGATCACTAGCACATTTATTGGGTGGCAATTTTGGGCTTGGGGAGTGTTTACTTTTTGCAGTTCCTTATACATTCTAGAGGGAAGCTGCGTGTCTGCAGTGCAGCTGACAAAGGCTGTGGTGGCTCTTCTTGGCTGTCAACGTGACTGCATCTAGAATGAACTACATTCCAGAAATGGAGGGCACACCTGTGAGCATCTCTGCTTGGTTTGAAGTGGGTGAGTCAACTTCTAGTCCCAGCCTTTGAAGGAGAAAGACCCATGCCTTTAATCCAGATTTCGAGGCAGGAAGATAGTCCTCACCTTGCTAGCACATCCAATCCTTCACTGGCATTAGAGTCTACTTCTTCGGGATTCCAGTGTCCACTGAAGACCAGCTGGGACACCCAGTCTTGTGGACGGAGCAACTACTGCATTCTTGGACTTTCCATTCACAACTAGCCATCATTGGACTGCAGCCTGTAAGTCATTCCAATAAATTCCATATACATAAGGGGTGTGTGTGTGTGTGTGTGTGTGTGTGTGTGTGTGTGTGTGTGTAGGAAGGGAGGGAAAGAAGGAGGAAGGGAGGGAAAGAGGGAGGGAGGGAGGGAAGTAGGGAGGGATGGAGGGAGGGAGGGAGGGAGAGATTCATTCCATAAGTCCTGCGACTCTAGAGAACCCTGATGAACACAAAGACAAAAAGAGGAATTTTTGAGGAAGAAACTGAAAAGCTGATACACAAATGTCAGGTACTTAAACAAACAAACAAAAACTAATTGAAGGAGTACTGAGGAGGGCAGTAGAAAAGGGTCATATTAGAACCAAGTATACTGTTAAATATGTATGAAAATAAAAATAACCCTTCTGTAATAAATACTGGCATTCTATGCATTCTGCGTTAGAATTTGCAAGGACAGCAAAAACACGAGGAATACAGCTCTGTGGTAAAGTAACTGCCTAGCATGTATGAGGTTCTAGGTTCAAATTCCAGCATCACCGCCATCACACACACACACACACACACACACACACACACACACACACACCTTAGACACATGGCATCCGCAGTTAGAATCCAACGGTACCTGATCCTTGAACCACAAAACATGCTACCCTTCCAAATCTGAGCTTCCTAGGAAGCAGAAAGGCCCAAACCCATGTTTGTTCAACTGCTCTGCTGCACAGCCCAAGGTTTGTCATTCTCCCTGACGGTGAGAAAGGAGTGGTCAGACTGCTCCACTATAGTTGCTCAAAAGGAAACTAGAACATGCTATTTTTTTGCTTCTCTTAGAGGTTCATGTCAAGCACCCTCCTAAGTGTCCAAATCAGATAGTTTGACCAAAGCTGTCAAGTAGTGTACAAAACTCATTTTCATCGCAGTTGGCATGCACACCCATATCTAAGCTTCAGAGTCTTTGAAAATCCCAAGCCCTTTACTCTGGTCAGACACTGAGGAGTGACTGCGGGGTGTGCTGTTCCGCTCTGGCTCCTGCTGTCTACCGGCTACAGTCTCACCACTGTACTGCAGCATAAATGTCACCCTTGCGAGGACACTGCCAGTGTCCACCATCTGCCATTTCAGCACAACTAGTGCCATCATTCTTTTCCTGCACATAACTTGCTGTGCCTTGTTCCCCTCACCTGGCCCAACCCAGAAGGCAGAAGCCATGTTCCACACGATGCCTTGGCAGTGTGATGCTCTGTGCACCGTAGAAACACTGCCTGCAATGGAACTGTGGGGCCAGTGAGATGCAAGGGGCTGTGCCTTGATCAAGGAGCATGGCGGGTAGCGGAAGAGCCTGTGAGTTCTGCACGGTGTTGTGAGCCTCAATACGCACATCCCTTTCAATACTCCAGGACAATCAAACCCGTTCTGTTCTACAAGCTGAAGCACGGGCTCACTCTTCAGTCTAAAGGATGGACAAATAGCCAAACTTTGAATATGCTTTTGCTTAGACACATGAAAAGTGGGAGTCACCTTATTTTAATAATGGGGGGAGGGGTGTTTCTGTTTTGCACTCAGCAGCTGGTTTTTTATTCTGTAAGGTTAAGAGTGGTATGAACGGCTATGCTGAAATCGTAAGTTCCATGGATAAGGCTAATCTGTTACTTAGACATCTGCATTGGCTGCACATTTGCATGCCACAGTCTCTGATGCTTTCACTGCATGGGTGACTCATAGTTGGCAACAGCACAGCAGTTCAGTTACTGTAACAGAAGAACCAGTAACTATCAGATTTCAGCAAGGATGCTGGGCTGACTTAGAGTACTATGGGCAATGTATATATATATATATCAGCATCTTTGTCGGCCCTGGTGTCTAACACAGTACTTCATAAAGAAAAGACTAATGTATTTACTTTGAAAATAATTGGATCACACTAAATTAACACTGTATCGTGTATATAGTTACTACTCATAATTGATTTAATTAGTATAAACTAATCTAGACCTAGAATGACACTAGACAAAAATTTATTTGTAACAATAACCTAATGGTAAAGGATACCTCAATAATAAAGCATTATTTTCCCCAACACAGAAAACTAGGTGATTTTTTTTCAGTTTTTAAAAAGTATAAACTTATTTTTTAAACTGCTCCATAAAACATAATAGTTACACATATTTATGTGTGTATGTACCATGTGCTCTTTATACATACATATTAGGGTAATTCATAATGAAACACGGGAGTCTAACGAGAGACTATGTAAAATGGTTATTTTGCTGCTCATCCTCCAGAGTTTGGAACAGGGACACTTGGGCATCTAATGAGGTCAGAAGCTTTGAGTAGACAGACCGTACAGTACATTTCATCCAGAAGACTTGGGATGAACATGGGGGAGGGAAGCAAATGACAAAAGCGTCTGTCCAGTTTTATAGAAAGCATGCACTGAAAGCACTCAACTTAGTTTTTCTCTCTCGTTGAGAATTTTGGGCTATGTCTGGGTTAGGAGTGACATAGGTCAGCACCACAAGGAGACAAAAGGTAGCGGTGGTTCTTGTCTTACCACCCCATCTCTTCCTGTGTGACTCTTCAGGAACTGCTTAATCTGAGTTAACGCTCTTGGTCCCTTTGCCTGAAGCAGGAAGAAAAGATATTCACTCAGATCCTGGTGGTAGGAAAGGGCACGCTCCTTCCTTAGACAAACAAGGCGTCCCTTATTTGCTGAGCAGATGAATAGGGATCATTTACCACCATTCACTCCGGGACTCTCGAAGGCATTATAACTGTCTTCATTCTACGAAGGACAATACACTAAGATTCTCCTTTATACTAGGACGGTGCCTCAGCTAGCCATATCACTCTCTGAAATGTCCTCCCAAAAAGGACTGTCACCGCCTGGCTTTCACCATAGGAACCTAGGGTGACACTGACCACTGTTGACAGTCTCAACGCAAAACACTGGAAGTCTTTGGGAAAGTGCACTTCAGAAGTGCCAGACGGCTGGAAAACAGGAGGCACACATGGTTTCTAGACTGTCCTACATCAATGGGAAACCCACTAACAGTTTACAATGAAATCACACACACACACATACACACATACACACACAGGGCAAGTTTTTAAGAGCAAACAATACACATATTTCTACCTAACTGAACTTTCCATCTATAGTTTCTAAGGTCAGGTAAAACTGCATAGACGTTGCCAGAGTGGTTAATTTCACTTTCTCATATGCTGTTATTAAAATTTAAAGGGTTGTTAAAAAGCTTGTAACTTTGCACGTATCTGCAAAGGAAGTGCTGGGGGTGACTACAGACCTAACGCGCCGCATGAACATTCGTACTGCTGACTTCTAGTTTCTCACAAAGAGCTTGGATTGAAGAAATGTGCCAGTAAACACAGATGAGGAGAAAGAGATTTGGGGGCTGCCTTCATCTCTTCGGCAGAGCCTCAAGGCCGTGTTTTCTCCTTAGGAAGTATTATTCTGGTCACCTCGGATAGAACACCTCAAAATTCCCCATCCACGCTGACTCCTCCCCGGAGGCATAAGTGGTAGAAGCTGGTAAGTGCCAGATGAAACAGCAAAATGTTTCCCAAACTTCGCCAATTCCAGTATTCTGTCACAGCCTGTTCAGGTTTCAAAGTGAGTCAGCACATCCTACATCGTGTTTCTCATTTGACCAGGACAGAAATGCTGAAAGTGAATTATATCCACTTACTAAGATTGGCAAGGAGAACAGCAAGCACTAGAACCTAACCCCAATGTGATTAGAACTTGCCAGCAAAGCAAAGAATTGGCTTTGATAATAAAATTTTGCAGCAGCTGCTAATAAAAACAAAAGCAGCAGGAATAAATATTCATTGTGTCCACTCTAACTTATTAAATCCAAGTAAATGTGGAGTTCTTCTTTAAGGAGAAAAATCTTGGCAGAAATAATGTTCTAAGAGGGAGAAGAAAATATATCCTGTGTTTGGCTTAAAGGGAAATGCTCTGTTTGTGGTAAACAGAAGACAGTGACGAAATATGACATTCTTGTGCAACACAGTCTACGAACTTCCACATATCAAATGACATTCCTTGCTTAGTTACCATGCATAGCCCATCAACAAATTAAGCTGATTTTACATTTTATTTTATTGGGGGAAAAAAGAAATCCCAACAGAATCTTTTTGTTACAATGAGTACCTTAAATTTTACTACGAACACAAAAGTAATTTTTAAAGAACTGGAAAAAGCCAGTCACTCAAGAAACAGGGAAAGGCAAATCTCTTGTGAGTTCGAGATCAGCCTGATCTACATAGTGAGTCCCAGAACAGCCAATGATGCACAGTGAAACCCTATTTTAATAGATAAATAAATAAAATTCTAATTGAAAATCCTGGGAAAGGTAAATAAGGCAAATTTAGCACTGCTAAATTCTAAGCCATGTTCCAAGAATGCTTTTTTCTCTCCTGGAGTTCTATTTGCCCACCCAGAGACTGCTCTCATTCATCCCATAAACATTGATTAAGAACCCATTCTAAGTGAGGCACTGAGCCAGGCAGTGGCATCACAGAGCTCAGCTCTGCCCTCAGGAACTCACAGGCTAACACATAATGCAAGCAACAAGTATACACAGAGATTTCAACTGTACTGGCAGTCTTACAGAGCAAGATAAGGCAATGAATAGCTATTCCCAGACTTCTTAACCAGCACAAGCCCAAGACAAAATTTGAGCTGACAAAAACACAAAGATATAGCCACATGCCACACGTTCCCCGGGCGCTTGAGCTAGAATTGCCTGAGGCTCGGTCCCAGCAGCCTTGCTCCACTGTCATGTATGTCCACGGAACTGGTGACTCTTTCCCAAGTCAGCCCCCTACTCCTTAATGCTTGCACACTACCCACTCTTTACTGTTTGCTGCATCTAAATGAATTATTCTACTTAATTAATTAATTCTTAATTAATTCAAGAACTGTTTCACAACAGACCCAGTTCATGCTATGGTCCATAAAGCTGACCTAATTTTCTAAAGACTTCATTACAGACATATCTTGATTTTCATATATTTTTCTTTTTCTTTCTCTTCTTTTCTTCCGAAAACAAAAAAACAAAAACACAAAAACAAAAAAAAAAAACCAAAAAAAAAAAAAACCAGGGTCTCACAAATGTAGTAATGTAGCCCTGGCTGTTCTGGAATTCGCTATGCAAACCAGGCTGGCCACCAAACTCATCTAGATCCCCTGCCTCTGTCTCTGAGTGTTAAGTAAAATTAAAGGCGTATGCCACCACACCTGACAATTTTCAATTCAACTCTGCAAAATGTATGACGGTTACCCAAAACTAAATACCTCCAATGCACTAATTATTTTTTACATAATTTTGAAAATAATTTTCCACATTTAGCCCTGCAGAGACTGCTGGCCCTGTTTTACAGATGGCAAAACTGTTTTTCCCCTACCACATGTACAGCTAGTTAGTATAAAACTTGATACAGGCCTGCTGACTGTTGACAAGTTATTTTCTCACAAATCTTAACTAGCACAGGGTTCTCACTTGTAGGGCACACCCAACAGAATCACTCAGTATGCAACATCATAACGTTAGGATAATGCAGGTAAGTTTAAACAATCACAACCCGGGATGAGATGCAACCTCCAATGAACAAGCAAAACAAGATGTGGAGTAGCTTCAGGTCAATAAGGAGCTTGCAGGAGAGGGGATACACACAATCCTTTGCGGAAGTGAATAAGCTGTATCACAAAGCAGCCTCCAGGCCCCTGTCTGTACAGCTTTCCCCCAAAGAAAGAACATTGTCTTTCTATAACTGAGCAGCCCGAAACTAAAGAAATCCGATGGGTCAGGCAGCGCTTGTAGCTTGCTCTAACTGCAGCTGGTCCTCCTTCAGTCTCACCTACAATGTCCACAGGATAGTCTAGCGCACATATCAGCTACATACTCTCTGCTGTGTCTTCATCAGCACCACTTCCGTGTCCTAAATACCGTCGTGGACAGCTTTCTAAGCTAGCAGGAATGTCACCTGGAGTCCCAGCTGGAATGCATGCGGCTTAACCTGGTCTGCGCTAAGGTCCCAACAGTTTTACCTTGTGCTTTATCTGAGTGCACAACCACCGACCTCGGTGAGCACCCGGAAGGGCTTCCACCATAGATACAGACTGTACGCTAAACTGATAGCCATTCCCTGGTTAAGTTCTCTAAGGCCTGCTGCACTTTCAGGGTCTGCCCCTCCCACCTTTTGGGAAGCAGACTCCAGACAGAACTCCACACACACAAAATCTGTTAGAACGTTCCCTGGGCATCACTGTGGAATTGCTTAGAAAGAAGCATGCCAGTTTGGACTTAGGGTCTGCAAGCTTCCCATCCGGTGTCCTACCGGCTTCTTAACACGCACGTGATTAATACTGGTACTCAGGAAAGAATGCTACCTCTGACCTTGACAGTGCACTAAATAAATTACCTCAGAGCGAAAGTGATGAGATCTCAGAACAGCATCTGGGGAGAAAAGAGGGAAAACGAGACTTCATTAACTCCTTGTTCTCAGCCTGCTGAGTTGCTGATCATTTACCTGGATTCGGGAAAGCACATTCTAGATGTCTCTCTCCAATTCGGTGCGCATACTGGGGCAGGGCGGAGAGAGTATGGGTGTCTCTAAGGTGATTTCTCTGCAAGAAGTTCCAGCAAAGTTGGGAAGGGAGCCCCCAAATTATCACGCCTTACTTTTTTTTTTTTCTTTTTACATCTCCAAGCTCCAGCAAAGGTTGTGTAAAGGGAAGAGTGCCTCAGCCCAGGATTCCACTACAATTACCTTCTGGGCTAAAAATTTAGCAAACTGACCCTAAGGATCGAGTCTGATACTTCCTCCCAGCACCTCAGAATCTTCGTGGTTATCCAAACCCTGGTGATCTTTGGACGGACTCGAGGGCAAAAGGCCAAGGAGCGTTAAATAAATAAATGCACATAGCTTGAGGAGTGGGCAATGAAGGGGGTAGGGACGGCAGAGGAGGCTTCAACCTCGCTTCTGCCCAGAAGAAGCCAGTGGTGGCGTGTCTCACCTCTGCTTCTGGAACGACCCGAAAAGACCGATTTCATCGGATGTCTCCCTTTCTGGAGCTTGCGGTGCCAGCAGCAGAAGAAAATGATGGTGGCGATGGTGCCCAGCAGAAGCAACAAGAGGAAGAGAGCACATTGGATGCTGTAGGGTCTCAGCAAAACGAGGAAAGCCGCGGCGATCATGGTGCGGGCGAGGCGGGGGGCCGTGCGGCGCGGGGCTGAGGCGGCAGAGCGCGCTGGGCGCGGGGCGCGGGGCGCAGGGCGGGCGCGGCGGCCACGGGCGAGCGCGGCTCAGCGCGTCAAGCCCGGCGCTCGCGGCCCCGCGCGCGGCCCAATGGCTGCACACCCCGCGCCGGCCCCTGAACGACTGATGGAGAGCAGCGGGCAGCTCTCGCCATGACTCAGCACACGGCGCGCCAGCGGCAGCCGCGCCCCTCCCTCCGCAGGCGCCCCAGCCTGTGCGCGGCCCTCGGGCTCAGCCCCGCCCGGGACGCAGCCGGCTGAGAGCATCGTCGGATGGCCGCCTCAGGCCTCGGCATCCCGAAGCCGTCGCACGTGGGGCGGGGCGGGGCGCGGCGGGCTGGCGGGGGGCTCGCTGGGTGACGTCACGGGCTGCGGCGGCGCGGCCGCGCGCACATGGCTGCAGCCGTGACCGAGCGGCGCGCCCTCCCGCAGGCCGGCTCGGTGCGCGCGCGCACGGCCCGCCAGGCCACGCGCCAGGCGGCGGTGCGCGGGACCCCCGGGCTTGCCTCTGCAGCCTCGGTGGACCGACTGCTGGAGGCCGGCGTCAGGGGGCGCCAAGGAGCCGGGGGGGACCCGGGCTCCCGCCTCCCTGCGCCCGCCCGGAGGCTGGGGCTCAAAGGATGCAGCAGGGTGAGCTATTTGGTTTGGGGGCGGGGGTAGTCCTTGCGCACTGAGGCGCGAGCACCTGGAAGGACCATCTCTAAGCCGGTCCCATCCAGCAGCGCTCGGGAGAGGCATGCCGGGGTTTGCAGACTTGCACGGTCCCACCCCCAAACTTGGTGCTGATTTTCAACCCAGACGTGAGCTCTTATGTCCTCTTGATACCTGGCGTTGGCCATAAAACCCTGATTCGTTTAGCGTCTTTGTAGGGAGAGGTGATTTTTGGTGTGAGCATCTAACCGATGAAGGAAGTTGGTGATTGATTGGCCAGTAAATACTGCGGGAGAAAAATTTTAGGCACTGTTAGCCAACGGTGATCTGTCACACTTGGACACACACTCACCCTCTCTCCCTTTTGCCGTTTCCCAGCCCCCTTACATTCCCTTATAATCTGCAAAAACTGATTCGTAGTTGTCTGCTGGACACTTGAAAGTGGAGTGGTCGCTGGTCCAGTGCCAAGACGGCAAGGTGTGAGTGCTGCGGTGTGCTCTTCTGCGGAGGGCCTCTGTCACTTGGCGAGGAAGCCAGAGCTGCAGCAGCAGCCTGCAGCACGTTGCGGCCTTGGCGGGCCAGTGCAGTCACTCTGCCCTGCTGCCCCTGTGGCATGCTGGATTTTGTAGACTGGGTGATTTGTCTTGTCTCATTCTTATGTGAGTAGCATAAGAATAAAAACAAAAATAAAAAACCCATGCAATTATGTGATATATGATAAATGATACATTACCACTTTTGTGCCATTTCTAGTTACTAGCTTGGAGACTAAATAATTCGTAAAATTCTGAAAGTCAATTGAAGAATTAATGGGAATGCTCGTATTGAATTTTAGCCATATAAAACCAACTTGCAGTACTGCAAAAATGCTTAGCCATTAGCTGCTGGTTAAGGTGGGTGATATAGTATCAAGTGTGAGCATTAAAAGAAATGCAGAAAGATGTTGCTTAGTCCTAATGACAGTCCTATGTGTGAAAAGAGTGGGTATGTGCTCCTGATTGCATGCTGGTTTACTAAAACAAATACAGACTGATATGGAACTCACTCCGTTTTAGGAGGCTGCGAATGGAAGGGGCCTTGCTTTCAGATGCTGAGTAAGGTGGAGTCTGGAGTGTCAGACTGCAGGGTGCATTGCTTCCCAAACAGGCTTCACAGGTCCCAGGCAGACAGCAGAGCTGCCTGGAAGCGCTGCATCATGCGCCCATAGCTGAAGGATTCCTGATACTGCAGCCCACTGCAGTAGGAAACTGGATTCCCATGCACTATGCAGGGGCTGCTGAAAAGAATCCTGAGAGCTTGCCAAGTGTGGCACACCAGGAAAGGAAGAACCGACCATGCAGACAGAGTCATTTTAAACTGTATTGGAGAAACCTTCTGCAAACTGTAGGTAGAGATAACATGCAATTTAGGAAGGTCATCCTTATGCTTCTCACTGCCTAAAGCTCGTAAGTGAGCTGGAATGGCATCAACAACTTTGAATGGAAACAGCTCTGAAACTGTTAGTACAGCAAAGTAATTCGTTTGCCCCAAACTCTGCATTTTAACAAGGAAACGCACACAATTAGTAATATGGTTCTCTGAGCCATTATTACTTTTGTGTAATTATTATCGTCCTGAGCCTTGCTGCAGCCATTTGTAAGTTTCAAGTGCACACAAGAACATCGTTGATCTTCCTTCTCAGGCAAATGCTTAACCAGCTAAACTTAACTAAAAAGGATTTATAAGTACTTCTTTTTATATGTATTTATTTCTGTTCTTTGTCTGGGTAATCTTAAGGATACATACAATAAACAAACCAAGTCCTTGAAAGAATTTAGTCTATGAGTCCCTTAATTTCTGATTTGTTGCTAATTTATCTTTTCCTTTCCAAATAATAGCAAGCTAGTAATTTTTTCTGTGTTTGTGTGGCAGTACATCCTGGAGTTCAATATATATTAAATTAGCCAATATGTCCTTTGGGGAAATTAATTTAGTAGTATTTATGCCTTCTCTTTCTGCTGAGTTCTCATTTAAAAGAATAATTGATGTTATATAAAAGTCATAAATTTAAAATTAAAGGTAAGGATGGAAAAACACTCATGACACATATTTCTCATACCAATAAATGAAAAAATTGCAATGGAAAATGTTGTAATTTACTTCTTTTATGACAAGGAATTACCACTGTAATCCCGGGGCAGGGAGTTGAGAACTAAATAGTCTGCAATGTGTCACATAGTGATCAACCGCATAGCCTGTCTTGTCTTCAGGTTCTCCACCACATTAGTAATAAATACAAGGATCCAAAAAGAAAGTAAAATATTAACTTTATTTAGGGTAAAGTCAGATTAAAGACCATTGCTTAGACTCAAGACCCAGTGGGGCACCTTACCCATATTTTCCTAAATCAGCGTGCCCACCCCCATCACAGCTAAAAAAGAATCTCACCAACACTTAAGCAGGCAAAATCAACCTGTACAAATTCCAGAGTCTGAGACTCTGACAGTTTCCTGTCTATAAGGAACACACTAAGTGAACAGAAGACTAGCACATGTATGAGAAGGGAGCTTTGTTAATCTTCACTAGCTAGCAGACTGTGGAAGTTAATCTTTTTGTTTGTTTGTTTGTTTGTTTTGTTTTTCGAGACAAGGTCTCTCTGTGTAGCCCTTGTTGCTCTGGAACTCGCTCTGTAAATGAGGCTGGTCTTGAACTCCTAGAGATCTGCCTGCCTCTACCTCCTGAGTGCTGCGATCAAATGCATGCACCACCACACCTGGCTTGTGATGGTTAATCTTGATGGACCAAGAAGATTATCAGTTGGCTCAAACAGACAAGTGCCTAAGAGATTAACAAAGCACACTTCTAGATGTGTCTGTGATAACATTTTCAGAAGGGATCAAGGGAGTGGGGAGACTCATCCTGAATGTGGGCAGCCTCTGCCCATAGGATAGAAGGCCAGATAGCGTAAAAGAGGAACAAAGGAAAACTGTAACATAGGCATACTTACATTCTACTCACTTTCATCCTCTCTCCCCCCCCCCGTGTGTGTGTGTGTGTGTGTGTGTGTGTGTGTGTGTGTGTGTGTGTGAATGCATGTGTGTGCTTTTCAGCTGCCATAGTGTGAGCTGTTCTACCTTATCACCCATGATGGACTGAAACCTTGGAAACCACAAACCCCCAAGGCAAACCTTTTCTCCTTTAATTTACTCAAGTCTGTCACAGCAAGGAAAATCCTACTACTAATCAGTCCTTCCTCGGTTTTTCTCATTCCTAACTCTACCTGAAAGTTAAGAGTAAGTTAAGTTCAGAGGGTCAGGAGAAATTGATCAGTCTGTAAGGGGATTGCCTTGCAAACATGAGGACCCATGTCAAAAAAACAAAAACCAAGCAAATCAACAAACAAAAAACCTGGCAAACTTTCATGTTTGTAATCCTAGCATTGGGGAGGTGGGTCCCTGCAGCTCTAGTCAGACATCCTAGCCTATATATGGAGTTACAGACAACAAGTGACCCTTTCCCCATAAAAGGAAGGATTGCCACTGTGGTGCAATGCCTGTTTGTCCTTGGGTGTCCTCACTCATATGTACACATGTGTTGTGAGCCCTACCAGAAAGTAAGTTGTTTTAATAAAGCAGAAGTATCTTGTATATTATTTCCCTAGAGTCAATAGGTGTGGCACAATTTACTAATTAATAGGTCAGGAAGAAATAGCAGGAGGAAACAAGGTTTCCAGCCCAAGCTGTGTAGACAGAGAATAGCGGAAGATGACTCAGATTCGGAGGCAGAGAGGAAACAATGAATTTTGAGGGAATACCAAGGGTAACAGTGTGTAAAGATCCGACAAACTCCTGTAAATATGGGCAGAGAATTCCAAACCACAAACGGATGTGGGACGAGTCATCGCATAGATTGCAACTGAAATCATAGAAATGGGAGAAGGGGCTAAAGAAGAGACAGCCTAGCAAGGGGAATTGGAGCTTGGAAGATGGCGCCTGTTTGTGGGTGGGGGAAGGGCAGAAGGCAGGACTGCTCAGTGAGTAGTGTCCCGGGCCAGCAAAAGCTCTCAGGGCAAAGAGAAAAATTCCCCTGAGGGGCAGATGTCGGGAAATTCTCCAGAGAACGGAGTGGGCTTGATAGGAGAGGCCAAACCACACAAAAATGGGTTACAGAGGGAATAAGTTAAAAGGGGGCTTTCCAGAGACACCGTCCACAGTCTTAGAAGAAATTGAACGGATGGAAGCAAATTAAAAGCAGCGAAAGTCTGAGTAAAGCCTAGTGGTCCTGCTGGTGTCTAGATCAGAGGTTCTCAACCTGTGGGCCACGACCCCTTTGAGCATCAAGTGACCCTTTCACAGGGGTTGCCTAAGACCATCAGAAAACACAAATACTTATATTAAAATTCATAACAGTAGCAAAATTACAGTTATGAAATAGCAATGAAACTAATTTTATGGTGGGGGAGGAGGGCTGCCACACCATGAGGAACTGTGTTAAAGGGTCACAGCATTAGGAAAGTTGAGAACCACTGGTCTAGAAGCGTTGCATGATGGACCATTGTTGTCTGTTTGTTTCCTTTTGCTGTGGTGAAATGCTCTGTCCAAAGGAACTTTGGGGAAATGGGGTTTATTTCAGCTTTCGGTTCACAGTTACAGTTCCTCTGATCAGGGAAGCCACAGCAGCCAGAGCTTAAGAAGCCGTTTCCACAGTCAGAAGCGGGGAGTGTTCAGTGCAGGCTCCGTTCCCCCTTTCCCTTTCACTCAGCCTGAGACCCCGCCCACGCAGCAGGAAAAGCCACTTTTCACACCGCAGAGGCAGAGTTAGCTGAGCCTGACTAGGGTGCCTCCCCATCCGTGGGTTCCTTCCCAGCAGCTCTGACCATAACATTCAGACTTGAAAATTTATTTTTAAGGAAAGATGTGGGGCTCTCTGAGGGGTATAAGAGAGGATAATGAAGGGTGAAAATTATCAAAATACATCTTGTACATGTATGGTATTGTCATCATTAAGTAACAATTTAAAAAGTCATGGGGACTTACTTTCTGACTTTGACGGGCAACCAAGGGCAATTACAATGGGCTGTTTAGGGAGTCTTGGCCAACCCTGACCAACTTACTGTTGATCAAGACACCATGAACTTCAGACTCAGGGCCCTAAGCCAGAACTGACTTGAAGGCCTCCTCTCTGAAGACTAGCTCTCATGGTACCCAAAGGTACCATGCAAGCTGCCAAAGGGGAAAAACAACCAACAGTACTACCTATGCCTATGAACCACAGCAATGGCCAGCAAAGCACCATAGGGTATGGTAGGACCACACATTCCTAGCCAGTAACCGACAGCTCTGTGGTTGGGCTTAAAGCCCACTTAGCAAGATGGGAATCATGCTTGGCACTGGAAACTTCTCAAGGCCAGTGAAGTCATGGATCTTGGAGAAGAATCCATAACCACCACTTGATGAAATCGGCATAATCCCTGGCTACATTCTAAATATGTGTCCTTGTACCACATCTAAATATGTAGTCCTCGCCTCTCATCAAGGAAACTTCTCTTTGCAACAGACAGAGACCATCATAGAGAACCACAACCTATCACAATTCAGAGTGGTGGAACCCAGTCCTAACGGGTACTCTACAATACATTCCTGTACATAAGGCTCAGGGAACATTGCAGAGGGAAGATGGAAAGACTGTAGAAGCCAGAGGACCAGGGAGTTTTCTGTGGTAGTCTCTATCTTAGTAATATCAGAAATTGCGTGCATGAAGTCTCAACATGACTGCCTAAACATGATTTGAACATGGATGACAACAACAGACATGCCAAGTGGATGGGGGAAGGCCCGTGAGGCCCTGTACAAAGAACTGCAGGCAACTACAGAATGCTGAGAATGGGAGGGGTGATCTTCCCCAGGGAAGAGCACACCAATTGGATATCCAGTGCCAAATGGTTGGTCCTACAAACATAAACACAAGTAACATTGCGCAGACTGAGCAGATTATATATAGAAATGTATCTGTATATACATATAAATATATACATGTATGTAATAATAATGAATGATAAAAGGCATGAATTTGAATGAGAGCAAGGAGGGGTATATGGAAGGATTTGGCTGGAGGAAAGAAAGGAGTAAATGAAGTAATTATATTATAATCTCAAATCTAAAAAAAAAAAATTTAAAAATGTGAAGGCCAGTAAGATGGCTTAGCAGGTAAAATGCTTGCCCGTGTGACCTGAATTCAACCCTCAGAATCAACATAAGGTAGAAGGTGAGCCCTGTCCCCACAGCTCTTTCTTTGACCACATGTGATACATGTACACATCATGCACACACATGTGCACACACAAAAATATAGTAATAAAAGGATATGGGGGCTGGAGAGATGGCTCAGCAGTTAAGAGCACAGACTGCTCTTACAAAGGACATGAGTTCAATTCCTGGCCGCCCGTAACCACCTGTAACTCTAGCTCCAGAACAGATTGGATGCCTCTGGCTTCCGGGGGCACTGGAACTCATGTTCACACAGACACACAAATACACATATAATTTAAACATGTAACCTTGAAAGATAACCTGGACAGTGCGGCGCGTGCCTTTAATCCCAGCACTTGAGAGGCATCGGCAATCAAATCTCTGAGAGGCCTACCTAATCTACAGAGCTAGTTCCTAGATAGCCAAGGCTACACAGAAAAACCTATCTTGAACACCCCCCAAAAGATAATATGGGATACCTTGGGGTGTAGTCCAGACTTGTAAATTACCCAGTTGGTAAAAAAAAAAAAAATGCCTTCAAATATTGCCCCCTTGAAAACAAACAAAAATACATAAGAATTACTCTAGCTAGCAGTGTATTATTTATAAATCACATTGGACAAGTAATCTACTTGTTCTTAGGTGAAATATCTTTCATGTGCCTATAGTGAAAGGAAAAGAATCTACATCATTGGAAAGAATTTAATCGGAATAATGTAATCTTGACTATCTGATGATTTCTGGTTACCAGAATTAGGAAGGCGATCGTACAATGGCTCACATTTGATAAGGGTTTGAGAAGGGAAAACTGTTGCCATTTTCAGCAATATCAAATGTTCTTTTCAGCAAATATGCTCTCAAAAGGACTTCATACATATATTACTATAATATAAACATTTAAAAATAACATAAAGGCATTATTATAAGAGAAAATGTTTCCAATAGAGTCACTTCAGATTATACTCTTAACAGCATCAAGATCCATAATGATACCGTGGAGGGAAAAAAACTGTGTCTGAACTTACAGAGTTCAAGAAAATGTCCAAAGTTTGGTAGCTCAAAAACCCCAGAACACTGGAACTCCTCTACACTCTAATACTCTGCAGACACTTGTGAGGAAGGAATTATTCTTATCCACAAGCAACCAGAACGCATCTATGTAGCTTCCACATTGCACAGAGGATTGAGTCATGCAGCAAACTACTGAATCATTTGGCCAGATAATTTACACACAGTTGTAGGAACTGCTGGTGGGGATTTTAAGAGCTTTTCATAAATCGAATCATGAAGCTTTTAGAGTCATAAATCATAGAGTTCATTGTTATTCAGATGGTGTAAAATATCTCTACCATGTCTAAGAATGTGCAACTTACAAAGACAGTTTGAAAACTGAAATCATTTCCTGGGTAGGTTCAAGGTGAGGTTTGTCCTTTGACTTCTGGCATCCCATTATTCTTTTTTTGGGGGTGGGGTGGGGTGGGGTGTTGTTGTTAGTTGGTTGGGCTGGTTGGTTAGAGACAGGGTCTCACTGTATAGCTTTGCCTGGGCTGGAACTCAGTATGTAGACCAGCATGGCTTTTAATTCACAGAGATTCACTCACCTCTGCCTCCCAAGTGCTGGGATTAAAGTTATGTACTATCATACCTGGCTCTGACATTACTAAATGAAAAAAATAAAAAAAAGAAAGAAAGAAAAGATAATATGTTCACAGTTGCATAATAAATACTATAAGTGTATTTATCAATAAAATATTAATTAATATTCATTAAATCAATTTAATATCTTCCCAACAATAAAACTACAGCCACCTTGAAATGATTATTCCTATTTTGAAATCTTTAGGACTTCCACATTCATTTTAAATTTTATTTTCTGCATTAAATATTTTGTGCTATTGCAGCCATTTGTTCATTGCCTGAAAGAATAGTATTGCTTAAAAAGGGAAGAAACGCTGTGTATCAAGAAAACTGCACAAGTAACTAGAGATGGTTGAAAAGCTTTTCAATAACACATAGTTTCGGAGGTTTTGTGATTATCCTAGTGTAAGAATAGCCCAAGAATCCTCGGTAACAGAAAGAAAAGTGCGTTAAAACGTCTGTATAGCCCCGGACATTGTGGAGTGGAGTAGGAAAACAAACAGCAAACACACCAATTTAGAATGTAGGAGAGTTGACATTTCAAAGCCCACAGCACTGGCAGCCCCAGCTCTACCGTAGGAGTTTCCAGCTTGGAATCCATAGGGGAGTTTCTAGGGATCTGTGTTTATATGGGGGTGGGGAATCTCAGCTCCACCTACTCATGATCTCCAGCCTTCCGCCAGAGATGGGATGCCATGGCTTGTACTTATGTCCCTTCCAAAGTGCATGTTGAAATTTGACTGTTGTTATGTAGTATTGGGAGGTAAAAATTTTTGAGTTGGACCCTTGTGAAGGCTTCTGTGAAGTTAATGTTCCTATCTTAAAAGTGGGTTGTCAAAGGGGAAGCTCAGCTCCTTCCTCCTTCCCTCTCTTCTTCTGCCTTGAAATGAGGCAGCAAGAGGGCTCTAACCACATGCTGACATTCTTAGACTCCACAAGTCTGTGTACATACATATGTAAGTGTGTATACATACGTACAGACAGACATACAGACAGACAGATAGATAGATGATAGAGATTTATCATTTGCAGTACTGGGGAACGAACCCAGGGCCTTGCCCATGCTAGGTGAGCACACTACCCCTGAGTTATACTACAGTGCAAACCAATACTGTTCACTGTAAAGGACCAAGCCTGTGCTGTGTGTTCCAGCATCACAGAATGTCCTCCATTGAGGTGTTGCTCAGGCATCCTTGTAAGCCTGAGTTCTTGCTCCCTGTCACATGGCCTAGCCACCAGGCCTCGGGTTTCCATCAGCGTAACTACTTTCTGTCACAACTCTATCACAGACTTTTTATTTCACTGTGTGACCGCCAAGCTCCAAATCCTCAGGTCTAGTATTCTGTGGAACCCTTATCTCCCAGGCCTACAACTTCTGTTCCCTCCGAGTTCCCCGTCTGTCCAAATAGTGAAGAGTGGACACAGTGTTCATCCCGCCAATCAGTGAAGAAGGGACACAGAGCTCATGCTTTCCCCACAGAAATGGACTTTGACTCATCGTCCCTAAGGGCCTCGCGATGACTTCTGGGAGCCCAGTACTTTGCTTGCTGCTCTCTGCAGAAACCTCATGGCCATCTGTCACGAGATAATAATCTACCTTGAAGCCTACTGCAGGCCTGCCGTTCCTGTCCCAGACTTCCTGTCGACCTCCAGCCTGGTAAGCTAGTCTCAGGCTGGGGCCTGCTGGAGGATTCTTGAAGTCCCACCGCTCAGAGACTGGAAGCAGGAAGATTGCAAGTTTCAGACCAGCTTAGGTCATGCAATGTGACGATGAGCCCCAATGGTCAGACTGAGTGGATTTGGAATTGCCTAGAGGACACATCTCTAGGTGTGTGTGTCAAGGGATTTCCAAAGAGATTTAACAGAAGGTCTGAAGACAAGGGTCCAAGACTGAATGCATAAGGAAAAGGGAGGCCTGCTTCCTGACCACAAACTCTTTGCCTCCATGTCTTCTCCACCGGGATAGACTGCGTTCACTCAAACTGAACCAAAATCAACCATTCCTGAACTTAAATTCTTCAGATATTTTGTCACAACAATAAAAAAGACTAATACGAGAGACCTGCCTAAAATGAACCTGGGTGTTAGCACCTGGATTACAAGTGCCACAGCACCCCGGAGGTGGGCTGGCAGGGTCGGCACGGGACAGCATGCTCCAGTCTTCTTCAGTACTGAATGGCCGGCTGCCTTGGTACAGACATCCTGGTGATCATAGATAATGCCTACTGTGTGCTTGCACTTCTACTTAATGCATTGCCTACATTTGTTTATTCTGTCCACACAGCAACCATGGGTTAGGGCTACACTTGCCTTACATGAGTGCTCCAGAGCTTACGATGGAAGGTATCTGCTTCCCCACCCAGGACCATACAGCTAGCAGGTGGAATTAGGAGTTTCCTAGCCCTCCAAAAAGCCCTTCCTGTTGTGTGCTTTCATCGGCATTGCCTCCCACCCCTGCAGCTCCTCACCTGAAGGAATTCCTGCTAGGGATTGCTGGGCAGCGGCTATTCCAGTTATTTTTAGAAGAAGCTCTAACCAGGTTATTGAGGACTAAACCGGCCCTTAGGAAAAGTCTCTGAAGTTTCCTGGCACACAGTGTGTATGTTTTCCTTTTTATTTAACTGGGAAGAAATTTTCCTAGATCACCTCTCATAAACTTTCAATCTAATGAGATCCCTTTCATTAAAATTTTATCATTTTTGTTCTGTTTCAGTCTCGTGTGCCCGTTCCCATTCCTTAGGGGAATATGAAGTAGCACCCCCATAGTGCTAAGCACCTTCGAAGGAACCAGGCAGACTCATCTTGGAAAACAGTCACTATTTATCCTCTATTTAAAAAAAAAAATGTAGCACTGATAACTTTCTATTTACAGGAAGCTGAGCTTCATGGCAAAAGCATCTTAAGCACTGAGATTAATCAGGCGTAATTTTTTGAGTCCTCTCCAGCCTTCTCTATTTTAAAGGACCCTCCTACTCCCACATGTTTAATCTAACCTTATATGAGAGGAATCAGTTAATAATCAAAATATTACTGTTAATCAGCATGATGTTAATATCAACCCAAACGTGGTTCTGTTATCGTCTCCACTTTACAGATGGAGAGCTTGCTCAGAAAGGCTCAGCACAGTGGATACTGAGAGCCGGGGCTGCAGATCCAGGTGGTTCAGTGTGGTGCGAAGGACATTCTTTATATCCCAGTGTGTGGCCCTGCTTCACCGTCTCATGTGTCTGGATGAGGTTTAGACTAGAAGATTAACACCACTCACACAAACTTCAGCTCTACTTTAAAAGAAGTTTCTACATAAGCTTTTCTACCAATTCTTTTTTTAATGTTTTCTTTATTATTTATTATAATAAATTTATTATAATAATAATAATAAAATAATTATTTATTATAATAAATAAGTGTTCTGCCTGCATGTACACCTGCAGGCCAGAAGAGGGCACCATATCTCATCATAGATGGTTGTGAGCCACCATGTGGTTGCTGGGAACTGAACTCAAGATCTTTAGAAGAACAGTCAGTGATCTTAACCTCCAAGCCATCTCTTCAGCCCATTTTCTACCAATTCTTATAAGGATGGATTTAGTAGGGGCTGGCTTCTCCACAGCAGAATTAACAGCTCACAAAATTGTCCTCAAAGACTACTAGTGCTGAGCCTCCTGCTGCTCGTGGCCTTGAACACTCCAGAACCCTGAAGTTAGGACATTGTTTTAAATGTCTATCCTGTCTGTTGTCCTTCCTTGCCTTTGTATGGCTTCCTGACATTATATACATCCCAGAAATAATAACTTACATTGTGTAATACAATGTGATTTTTACCTTGTCTTTATTTCCTAAACAATACATACAGTATGATAGTCACACTGTTGTTCTCTTGTTTTACAAATTTTTTATTCCTAAATAAGGAATTGAAGGCAAGAAAAACATTTATCTACAAATATTCAGTCAAGACTTGACCTTTCCCTAAACATCTTTTTGTGTGATAAGTTGAACACAAACGTAAAACCCCGTGGGTGTGCAAAGCAGCTGTGCTCTCGGTCTCCACCTTTAACCTTTCCTGGTTCTGGTTGTGACAAGCTGCCGCAGCCTTGCCAGCACTTCTCTCAGAAAGAAGTGTTCCTTCCTCACAGTCTGTCCATTTCCACTATTCTGGTGAACTTATTGATAGTAGAAAGCTCTGCTCATAAATAAGTAAATGGATATATTTTTCTTTTTTCTTGTGAGTGTATTTTTCTTAGTGACATCTACATAAGAAACCAGGAAACATTACCTGTAAGGATGTATAATGTAGCTGAACATTTTATACATTTTTTAATTTTAATGTTGCTTCAAGTTGGCATGAATAGTAGAATAAGAAGAGGAATTAGTAGTAGTAGATAAAGGGGGAAAGCACTTACGATGATTTAGTAAGTAATTATCTGAAATACATGTTTAGACCTAAAATATGAGAGTTTAGAAAACACAAAATTAAGGGGGACATTGATAAATGGCAAGTAACTTTTTTCATGAATATATGTCATCAATAGAGGATAGTTGTTTCAAAGAGAACTAGCTTGTCTTCTCATGTTTCAATTGATTAGATAAATTAATGATTAAGAGTTGAATTACTCCTTTTTTATGCATAAGCATTGACTCTGGTATCAACATTATTACATTAGTGAATTTAAAAATTGATTTAAAAGTCATTAAAGTTGTAGAATACCCTTACTTAAAAAAAACCATAATGATCATACCTTCCTCTGAACTTTCAAGATGAATAAAATGTTTTACACAATAAAAAGAAATATGAAGTGGGGGACATGGCTTGTGAGTATGCCAAAACAGAACTGTTGGTTGAATTTCCTCTCCTTAGGCTCAACTCTACACCTCTGTTTTTGATGAATGGAGTGGGTACGGCACTGAGTATCAGGTGGACAAGTAGTCGGGGAAGAAAAGCCAGGGATTAAATCACTACAAAATGTGGTATTTCTTAGAAAATGTTTTAGAGGCCTTGAAACCCCAGAAAGCCTTACTCGGGTCCTTCTGAGCTGCTTGCACAGCTCCTGACTTTTCATTGACGACGGATGGGAAGGATGCCATTATGGAGCAGTTAAGAGACCTTCCATGGTTGCTAGCCTTTGGTTTCTATGGTATCCGTATCTGCTGGTAGAAATCTCCTTGAATCCAGCCACACTGTGTAAAGAAGACAAACACAGATCGTTTAGTACTTATTTCTCTTAGTTCTCAAGCCGGGCCATGCCAGACCGTGGAAACCAGAAATACTTATGGTTTCTGTTTCTGTGAAGAGACACCATGACCACAGTAACTCTCATAAAAGAAAACATTTCTTTGGGGCTGGCTTACAGTTCTGAGATTTAGTTCATTATTTTCATGGCGGGAAGCAAGGCACCAAGCAGGCAGACATGGTTCTGGAGAGGTAGCTGAGAGCTCTATATCTTGTTCCGCAGGCAACAGGAAGTGAACTGTGTGTCACACTGGGCACATCTTCAGCATTGGAGACCTCAATCCCCACCCCCCACACTCACAGACAGTGACACACTTCCTCCAACAAGGTCACACTTACTCTAACAAGGCCATACCTCCTAAAAGTACCACTCCTGAGGCCCACTTTCTTTCAAACCACCACATTTTACTCCCTGGACCCCATAGGTACACATATCATAATGCAAAAATGCATCCAGTACAACTTCAAAAGCCCCCATGCTCTGTAACAGTCTCAAACTTATTTAAAAGTCTGAAGTTCAAAGCCTCTCCTGAGATTTATGCAATCTCTTAACTGTGTAAAATCAAAAATCAGACCACATACTACCAACATATAATAGTACAGGATATACATTACCATTTCAAAACATAGGGAAAGGAACACAGTGAGGAAATACTGGACCAAAGCAAGACCAAAAACCAGCTGGGCAAACTAAACTCTACATCTCCACGTCTTATACTGTGGTAGTTTGAATGGAATTGGCCTCCATAAGCTCATAAGGAGCATCTCTATTGGGGGGTGTGGCCTTGTTGAAGGAAATTTGTCACTGTGGCAGTGGGCCTTGAAGTCTCTTTTGTTTAAGCTTCTCTCAGTGTCACAGATACTTCCTGTTGTCTTCTTATGATGATGTAGCCAACACAAGTCCGCCTGCATGCCGCCATGTTCCTGGTCGTGATGATAATGGACTATACCTCTGAAACTGTAAGCAAGCCACCCCAATTGAATGTTTTCCTTACAAGAGTTGTTGAGGTCATGGTGTCTCTTTGGAGCAATAGAAACCCTGACTAAGACAGATGACAAAACACTCCAGATCTCCAACTCCTTTCAGCTTTGTTGATTGCAACACACTTCTTCCTCTTGGGCTGATTCCACTCCCTGTTATCAGCTTCCTTTGGTACACATCCCACGACTCTGGCATCTTCAACATCGTGGGGTCTCCAAGGCAACCAGGCTTCACTTTCACAGCTTCACGCAATTTAGGCCTCCATTCAGGGACACCCCTGACACAGTCCTGGCCTCAGTGGCTTTTTTTTAGTCACAGAGGAAGATTCCGTAATCCCTTTCTTCTATCCTTGACTCTAAAACCAGAACCACAGTGCTGAAGCTGTCAAGCTCTGTTGCTTGTTGGGACTGGATCATGGCCACCTCATCAATTACATCTTCCCCAGCTTTCTGTTTTCAATGGTTACCTTTACTGTCTAAGCTTAACTGTTCTGGAACTTGTCTGTAGACCAGGCTGGCCCCAAACAGAGAGTTCTGTCTGCCTCTGCCTCTGCCTCTGCCTCTGGTGTATAAAGGCAGGCACCACCACCCCAGTCTCTGAGCTTTTCTTTAATCCCTTTTCACTGTCGGAAGTTTACTTGAGCAGAATCTTGCCCTGAGGTCACCACTCCCTTTATTCTATTTCTTGCCTGTTTATCACCTTGAACTCAGGATTTAGTTCCCTTCCATTTCCTGGTGCTCCTTTTCTCCTCAAATTGTACATTTTCTATTTTTACTTGCTCAGTACTCCTTTTCATTTTATTTTTTTTTGAAAGTAAATTTTATTAAATTATAAAAGTTTCCATTTCCGACCCTCTTCCCAACACCCTCCCACTCCCCCACTCCCTCTCCTCCTCCCTCTTTGTCCCTTAGGGCAGTCAGGGTTTCCTGCCCTGTGGGAAGTTCAAGTTCCTCCCCACTCCCTCCAGGTCCAGGAAGGTGAGTATCCAAACAGACTGGATCCCCAAAATCCAGTATATGCAGAGAAAACAAGTCCCAGTATCATAGTCAATGGCTTTTCAGAAAGACTTCGGGCCAGCCACATTCAGAGAATCCGGCCAAATTCCGAGAATCTGGTTAGATCACGTCCTCGTTCAGTCCCAGTCCAACTGGCCTTGGTAAACTCTCATTAGATCCGTTCCCTTGTATCAGTGGGTGATAGCATCCCTCGCAGTCCTGATTTCCTTTTTCATGTTCTTCCTCCTTCTGCTCCTCATTTGGACCTCGGGGGGCTCAGTCCGGTGCTCCAATGTGGGTCTCCGACTGTATCGCCGTCCTTCGCCAGATGAAGGATCTATGGTGATAAGCAAAATATACATCAGTATGGTTATGGGCCACGGCCGGTTCAGGCACCCTCTCCTCTGTCCAGAGAACAATCTGGGGGATCTCTCCTTGGACCTGGGATCCCATATATAATCAAGTCTCCTGTAAACCCTAAAATGACTCCCTTAGTTGAAATATATTCTTCCTTGATCCCATATTCATCCTTCCTCCCTCCCCCCCCCATCCCAGGCCAAGCTTTCCCCATTCCTCCCCTACTCCCTTCTCTCTAACCCTTTCCCCTTCCATCAACCCTCCCACCACCCCCCCCATGCACCCAAGGTTACCTGGGACTCTTGTCTATTTCCTACATCCTGGCGGATAGCTAAATAATCTTCATCAGGTTCATCTTCTTATTTAGCTTCTCTAGGATCATGAATAATAGGCTCAAAGACCTTTAATTATGGTTAGAATCCACTTATGAGTGAATACATACCGTGTTCCCCTTTTTGGGTCTGGCTTACCTCACTCAGTAAAGCATTTTCTATTTCCATCCATTTGCATGCAAAATTCAAGATGTCATTGTTTTTTACCGCTGAGTAAAACTCTAATGTGTATATGTTCCACACCTTTTTTAACCATTCTTTTATTGAGGGGCACCTAGGCTGTTTCCAGGTTCTGGCTATTACAAATAGTGCTGTTATGAACATAGTAGAACAAATGCTTTTGTAGTATGTTAGGGAATCTCTAGGGTATATTCCCAAGATTGGAATTGCTGGGTCCTGAGGGAGGTTGACTCCCAGTTTCCTGAGAAACCGCCACACTGATTTCCACAGTGGCTGCACGAGTTTGCATTCCCACCAACAATGGATGAGTGTTCCCCTCACCCCACATCCTCTCCAGCATAGGCTATCATTGGTGTTTTTGACTTTAGCTATTCTGACAGGTGTAAGATGGTATCTCAAAGTGGTTTTGATTTGCATTTCCCTGATCGCTAAGGAGGTTGAGCATGACCTTAAGTGTCTTCTGGCCATTCGAAGTTCATCTGTTGTGAATTCTCTGTTAAGTTCAGTACCCCATTTTTTAATTGGGTTAATTAGAGTTTTAGTGTCTAGTTTCTTGAGTTCTTTGTATATTTTGGAGATCAGACCTTTGTCTGATGAGGGGTTGGTGAAGATCTTCTCCCAGTCAGAAGGCAGCCTTTTTGTCCTACTGACAGTGTCCTTTGCTTTACAGAAGCTTCTCAGTTTCAGTAGATCCCATTTTTTCATTGTTTCTCTAATTGTCTGTGCTACTGGGGTCCTACTTAGGAAGAGGCCTCCTGTGCCTATATCTTGTAGACTACTTCCCACTTTCTCTTCTATCAGGTTCAAAGTGGACGGATTAATGTTGATGTCTTTAACCCATTTGGACTTGATTTTTGTGCATGGTGATAGATATGGATCTACTTTCATTTTTTTACAGGTTGACATCCAGTTATGCCAGCACCATTTGTTAAAGATGCTTTCCTTCTTCCATCGTATACCTTTAGCTCCCTTGTCGAAAATTAGGTGTTCATAAGTTTGTGGGTTAATATCTGGGTCTTCTATTCGATTCCATAGGTCGACTTCTCTGTTCTTATGCCAATACCAAGCTGTTTTCAATACTGTAGCTCTATAATAGAGTTTGAAGTCAGGGATGGTAATGCCTCCAGAAGTTCTTTTATTGTATAAGATTGTTTTGGCTATCCTGGGTTTTTTGTTTTGCCATATAAACTTGATTATTGTTCTCTCAAGGTCTGTGAAGAAGTTTGATGGGATTTTGATGGGGATTGCATTGAATCTATAGATTGCTTTTGGTAGAATTGCCATTTTTACTATGTTGATTCTCCCAATCCAAGAGCAGGGGAGGTCTTTCCATTTTCTGGTATCCTCCTCAATTTCTTTCTTCAAAGACTTAAAGTTTTTGTCAAATAGGTCTTTCACTTCCTTGGTTAGAGTAACCCCAAGATATTTTATGCTATTTGTGGCTATCATGAAAGGTGATATTTCTCTGATTTCCCTCTCTGCTTCTTTATCCTTTGTGTATAGGAGGGCCACTGATTTTTTGGAGTCGATCTTGTATCCTGCCACGTTACTAAAGGTGTTTATCAGCTGTAGGAGTTCTTTGGTAGAGTTTTTGGGGTCACTTATGTAAACTATCATATCGTCAGCAAATAACGAAAGTTTAACTTCATCCTTTCCAATACGAATCCCCTTGATCTCCTTATGTTGTCTTATTGCTATTGCTAGAACTTCAAGCACTATATTGAAGAGGTATGGAGAGAGTGGACAGCCTTGTCGCGTTCCTGATTTTAGTGGAAAGGCTTTGAGTTTCTCTCCATTCAGTTTGATGTTAGCTGTCGGCTTGCTGTATATTGCTTTTATTATATTTAGGTATGATCCTTGTATCCCCAGTCTCTCCAACACCTTTATCATAAATGGGTGTTGAATTTTGTCAAATGCTTTTTCAGCATCTAGTGAGATGATCATATGGTTTTTTTCTTTCAGTTTATTTATATGATGGATTACATTGATAGATTTGCGTGTGTTGAACCAGCCCTGCATCTCTGGAATGAAGCCGACTTGATCATAATGGATAATTTTTCTAATGTGTTCTTGGATTCAGTTTGCCAGTATTTTATTGAGAATTTTCGCGTCGATGTTCATGAGTGAGATTGGCCTGTAATTCTCTTTCTTGGTTGTGTCTTTGTGTGGTTTTGGTGTCAGGGTAACTGTAGCTTCATAAAAAGAGTTTGGCAATGACTCTTCTGTTTCTATATTGTGAAATACATTAAGGAGTATAGGTATTAGCTCTTCCTGGAAGTTCTGGTAGAATTCTGCATTGAAACCATCTGGTCCAGGACTTTTTTTGGTAGGAAGATTTTTGATAACAGCTTCTAATTCTTCACGACTGACAGGTCTATTTAGATTGTTCAGCTGGTCTTGGTTCAACTTTGGTATATGGTACTTATCTAAAAAAATGTCCATTTCTTCTACATTTTCCAACTTTGTGGCATATAAATTTTCGTAGTAAGATCTAATGATTCTCTGAATTTCCTCTATGTCTGTGGTTATGTCCCCCTTTTCATTTCTGACCTTATTAATTTGCAAGTTCTCTCTCTGCCGTTTGATTAGTTTGGATAAGGGTTTGTCAATCTTGTTGATTTTCTCCAAGAACCAGCTTTTTGATTCCTTGATTCTTTGGATTGTTTTCTGTGTTTCTATTTTGTTGATTTCAGCCCTCAGTTTGATTATTTCCAGTCTTCTAGACCTCCTGGGTGTATCAGCTTTTTTTTTCTAGATCTTTCAAGTGTGCTGTTAAGTCTCCAATGTGTGCTTTCTCCGCTTCCTTTAATTGGGCACTTAGTGCTATGAACTTTCCTCTTAGCACTGCTTTCATAGTGTCCCATAGGTTTGAGTATGTTGTGTCTTTGTTTTCATTAAATTCAAGGAAGAGTTTAATTTCTTTCTTTATTTCTTCCTTGACCCAGGGGTGATTTAGTAGTTGACTGTTCAGCTTCATGAGTTTGTTGGCTTCCTGGGGGAAGCATTGTTGTTGAATTCTAATTTTAGTCCATGGTGATCTGACAAGACACAGGTAGTTACTAATATTTTTTTGTATCTGTGGAAGTTTGCTTTGTTACCGAGTATGTGGTCAATTTTTGAGAAGGTTCCATGAGCTGCAGAGAAAAAGGTATATTCTTTCCTATTTGGGTGGAGTGTTCTATAGATGTCTGTTAAGTCCATTTGATTCAATACCTCCAATAAATCTCTCAATTCTCTGTTTGGTTTCTGTCTGATTGACCTGTCCATTGGTGAGAGAGGAGTATTGAAGTCTCCTACTATTAGCGTGTGTGGTTTGATGACTGCCTTGAGTTCTAGAAGAGTTTCTTTTACATATGTGGGTGCCTTTATATTAGGAGCATAGATATTCAGGATTGAGACTTCCTCCTGATGAATTGTTCCAGTTATGAGTATGAAATGTCCATCTCCATTTCTTCTGATTGATTTTAGTTTGAAGTCGATTTTGTTAGATATTAGAATGGCCACACCCGCTTGTTTCTTAGGTCCATTTGCTTGGAAAACCTTTTCCCAACCCTTTACTCTGAGTAGGTGTCTGTCTTTGTGGTTGAGGTGTGTTTCTTGTAAACAGCAGAATGTTGGATCCTGTTTTCGTATCCAATCTCTAAGTCTGTGCCTCTTTATAGGTGAATAGAGTCCATTGATATTAAGTGATATTAATGACCAGTGGTTGTTGACTCCGGTCATTTTTTTTTTTAGGTAGTAGAGTGTATGTGTTTTTCTTCTTTGATTTGTGCTTGTGAATGGTCGCTAGATGTTCGAGTTATTGTAGGCCGTGTTGGGAATGTTGGATTCCTTCGGTAGTGATTTTCCTTCTAATATTCTCTGTCAGGCTGGATTAGTAGCTACATATTGTTTAAATTTGTTTTTATCCTGGAATATTTTGTTTTCTCCGTTGATAGTGAACAATAGCTTGGCTGGGTATAGTAGTCTGGGTTTGCATCCATGGTCTCTTAGTTTCTGCAGTACCTCTATCCAGGATCTTCTGTCTTTCATGGTTTCCATAGAGAAATCCGGTGTAAGCCTGATAGGTTTACCTTTATAAGTTACTTGACCTTTTTCCTTTGCAGCTCTTAAAATTTTTTCTTTAATATGTATGTTTTGTGTTTTGATTATTATATGGCGAGGGGATGTTTTTTTCTGATCCAATCTATTCGGTGTTCTGTATGCTTCTTGAACCTTCATAGGAATATCGTTCTTTAGGTTGGGAAAGTTTTCTTCTATAATTTTGTTGAATATATTTTCTGGGCCTTTGATCTGCAGTTCTTCTCCTTCTTCAATCCCTATTATTCTTAGATTTGGTTTTTTTTATTGTGTCCCAGATTTCCTGAATGTTTTGTGAAGAGAATTTGTTGGATTTGCCGTTTTCTTTGACCAGAGCATTTATTTTCTCTATGGTATCTTCAGAATCTGAGATTCGTTCTTCTATCTCTTGTATTCTATTGGTTATGCTTGATTCTGTAGTCTCCGTTCGTTTACCTAGGTTTTCCATATCCAGCCGGTTCTCAGTTTGTGTTTTCTTCATTGCCTCCATTTCAGTTTTCAATTCTTGCACTGTTTCCTTTACTTGTTTGATTGTTTTTTCTTGGTTTCTCAGGGTCTCATTCACGGATTTACTTATTTCTTCAAACTTTTTGTTATATTTCTCATCTAATTCTATACTCATTTCTTCAAACTTTTTGTTATATTTCTCATCCAATTCTTTAAGGGAGTTATTCATATCCTGTTTAAGGGACTCTATTGCTTTCATAATGGCACTTTTTTCCACTTCTTCTGGGTTAAGGTGTTCAAGTCCTTCTATTGTAGGGTCCTTGGGATCTGGTGTTTTCATGTTGTTTTTCAGATTGTTGGATGAGGTCCTGCCTTGGCATCTGCCCATCTCTTACTTCAAATGTTCTCTATTGGAACTTCTGTTACCGGGTCAGGTTCCCTTCTTGGGCAGGGACTTCACTGACAGAATGCCCACCTTTCCTCAGGCAGCCTATTGAAGCACAGGCACTCCCTCTTTCCGGGATGTGCTTACAATGCAGGCCCAGCTAGCAAGGCAGCTGAGCTGGGGAAATTTTATGGCCCCAGGGGGAAGGGAGAAATATAGGAATTCGTACCTGGATGGGAGCTGGGATGGCAGGCGGGAGGGGGTAGCCAGCACTGCAGGGCGACCTCTCCTTTTCATTTTAAATCTTCATTAGTGTTAACACTAGAAACCTCATGATCAAGTCAATACTAGGCTGTTTTAAGATTTCCTCAGCCAACAAAATTATTCTAAAATTCTTCACTTTCGCCTCAGGCAAACTTTGCAGACAAGGGCTATGGGACTATGAATTAGAAAAGCGGTTGAATGATTATAGGTTAATGGGCCATCCAAGTAGTAACATGAAAGGCAGTAGTGCTGAGGGTGGGGGCCTGACTCAAGAGGTTTCAGAGGAGATGAACTTTAGTATATAGTCTAGAGAACAGTCTTGTGATATTTTGGTGAAGAATTCGGCCCCAAGTGGTGAGGTCTATCTTCTTTGACAGGTATGCTACAGGTACAAAAGAAGGTCCCAGTTGATGTCCTAAGACCCCAAGGGCATATCCCTCCTTCTCTACTACATAAAGAGAAAAAGGGTGAGTTAGATCCGGAAGATGAAGAGCTGGAGCCTGGATAAGGGCCCGTTGGAGTCTTTGGAAGGGTTTTGTAACTGGATGGAGAAGGGGCTCATGCAGAGAGCCGAGAGCTGCTTCATATAGGGGGCGGGCAAGGAGAGAAAAGGAGGGGATCCAGGAATGCAGAAAGCTGGCCACTCCCAGGAACGATAAAACTTCTTCTTTGGTGGAAGGAACTGAGTAGTAGATAACTGAACCTTAGAAGGTGAGACTCTATAGCCCCTTTTAGATATGAAATTTAAAAGGGCAACAGTATCTGTCTTGTTGATCTCCAATGATGGGCTACAAAGTAAAATGTCATTCACGTATTGTATGAGCTTGGATTTAGGGAGAGACAGTAAGAGCAGATCAGAGGCCAAGGCTTGGCCGAAGAGGTGTGGGCTGTCTCAGAAGCCCTGGGGGAGAACGGTCCAGGTGAGCTGTGTGGAAAAATTAGTGTCAGGGTTTGTCCAGGTGAAGTCTCTGGGTCCGATGCCCCCATGCCACTGTGTGCACGAGGACAATCTACAGACCAGTGACCTTCCCTGTAACACCTTGGACAAGGTCCCCTGGGATTACAATGGGGATTAGGGCATCCTCAGGCCCAGTGGCCCGTCTTACCGCACTTGAAACATGGACCTGGTGGCTCACACACCCCGGGAGGCAGGGGGACAGCATGAACAGGGCGGGTCAAGTAGTCTGTCACCTTGGCTGGCAGGGCGGCCGTGGCTACCACGTGGCAACGGCAGTGGTTGCGAGCTTTGTCATTCCTTGCATGGTACACCTTAAAAGCCATCTCCAGGACTTCTGCCTGTGGGGTTAAGGGGCCTTTCTCCAAATGCCTGAGCTTGGCCTTGATGTCTGAATAACACTGATTTAAAAAGTGAGTCATTAATAGCTTTCTGCCCTCGGGGGATTCTGGGTCCAGGTTCGTAAACTGTAATAGAGCTTTTGTAAGGCGTTCCAAAAATGCAGAAGGATTTTCCTTTGTGTCCTGAATAATTTCTAAGAGTTTAGAATAATTTACTGGCTTGAGGGCAGCCTTCCGGAGGCCTGTTAGGAGACAAGTTAAAAATCGGTCTCTGGCCAAGATCCCACCTGGAGTGTTATAATCCCAGTGTGGTTCTTGGTCTGGGACTGCCTCTGCCCCAGGAGGGTGGGAGGCAAGAGTCTGGTGAACTTCATCTGCATGCTGTCTGGCCTGCTCCCAGACCTGCCTGCGCTCCTCGGGAAGTAAGTTATTGGACAGGGTCATAAAGATGTCATGGAAAGTGAGATTATAGGATTGAGTAATATATTGAAATTCTTTTATGAAAGTGGTAGGATTAGACATATAGGACCCAAGTAATTTGGCTATATGGGAGAGTTTCGAAAGGGAGAATGGAACGTGAGCCCTAACCAATCTGTCAACGCCAGCCACCTTCCTCAATGGCAGGATGGCAGCAGGCTTGGCTTGATCAGGATTAGGCTCCGTGGAGGAGTGAAGGAAGGTGCCAGAGCAAGGCGGCTGACACGAGAGGAAGGGGAACTCAGAAGGGCTTTGGAAGACCGAGGAGGCAGAATAGGGTGGGAGCGGGAGGGAGATGGGGAGGATGAATCTGAAGAGGCTTCTGGCAATCTACGTGACCTGCGATGAGAAGAGGGTGAGTGGGAGGAAGTGGAACCGGAGGAGCTGGATGGAGACCTGTTGGCAGGAGAGGGAGAATGGTGCTTAGGTGAGGCTTTTTTAGATTTTGAGTAGGATTTGTGTGAGGTTTTCAGTGACCTAGAAGGAGAAAGGTTAGGTGAGGTTTTCTTATGACTGGACCTGGAAGAAGATCTATGTGGGACTTCCGGAGACCTAGGACTGGAAAGTTTATGTGAGGTTGTGTTTGACTGGGTAGAGTGAGAGCGAGCAGGTGAATAGTGAGCAAGGACAGAGGGGTTAGTCTTAAGGGCCATATAGAAGAAAGCAGAGAGATAGGAGAGTTCTTTCCATCTGCCCGCAATAATTTGATAAATCCCGTAAAATGTCGGGGTCGAAGGTGCCGTTAGGCGGCCATTTGCAGTTTCCCTCTAAGGTATACTGGGGCCATTTTTTGGAGCAGAGACAGATGAGTGTGGAAATCTATAGGGAAGGCATCAAAGCGTGAGGCTGCGTGGCATCCAAAAGACATTCTAGCGGGGAGTTTGGAGTGATAGTTTTAGACAATTTGCCCCCCATAACTAAGGCCATAAAAACACTCGCAAAAAAAAACCGTGGCACCTCAAGCCTACAACGAGAGCGACTCCCCATTAAGGCGAGATGCATATGGGGACTGGCTAGGCCAAGCCATCCCAGGCACGGGCTTAGCAAAGGGGACAAGCTGGGAATGAATGCCAGCGAAGGGACTCCAGGCCCTGAAGGCCCGCGGTTGGGCAAAATCCCCCCAATCCTAGAAACACCGGTAGTACCGGTCAATTCCCAGGTTAAAAGAGTTGGTTAAGCTGGCCGGAAGGGGACACTCACAATTAGTAGCCAGTGTTGTTCGTAGGAGCTCGCCCAGGCAGATAGAACACGTGGGTCATTGTAGAGAAGGTCCTCGGTTCTGTTCGCGTCCCGGAAGGAAGTCGGAGGCCCAGGAGGCGCCTGAAGCCTGAGCTCCGGTTTTCGGCTCCAGGTCGAGTCGCGGCACCAGTGATGTTCTTTCTGCGGAATATGGAAGAAACCAAGAGGTACAAAGGAACCCACTTGTAACTTTATTACAGGGAAAGGCGTGGTGGACCATGCAAGTGGGAAACAGGAAGGAAAGAGAGAGCGGAAGTACCGCGCTTTGCCTTTTAAAGGCCACCCCAGCGTACGCGCATCAGACGCTGCATTTTGCGTCTGCATGTGGGTTGTTTTTTTTTTTTTTTTTGCGTTTTTGCGTTGCATTGTGGGTGCATGTGTTTCTGGAAAATGAAGTCTTCCGAGTCAGGCAGACATTGCTGTACTCTGCGCCTGTGCACAGGGACCTCCTGGGAAATGTAGTTCCCCAGGAGGATAACAATGAGGATAGTGGTGTTCCACCGGGCTGGTCACTGTGGAAATGATGCTCCCTCTGGACAAAAGTTATTGCTGGGAGAGGCTCATAGACACGGGAATACTCGGAAATGTAAAGAGACTCCATAGAACAGGGCCCTAGAGATAAGTTCTCCCAATTCATTGTCCTCCCTCCTTCTTCACTGCCCCCTGGAACTCCACTGGCTGAATTCAGTCCCACAGAGGACAACAGAGCTAGTGTGACAGTTCTGCCTCTAAACTTAGCAGAACAGAGTTAGAGATGGGATCTGGCAAGACAGAGGAATCCAGCCTTAGTGTCTGGGCAGGAATATAGTTGTGTGAAGCATTTCATAAGGATTCCATGACTCCTGTCTCTGAGAGTCTAGAACCACAGAGTCTAGACAAGGAGAGACTTCTGGGGCAGTAGTTACTGGCGTTGATAGCCTACTGCAGAGCTGCTGATGAAAGTCTTTAGTTTGCTTACAGGTCAGCAGCAAAGAGTCATTGCCAGAGTCTACTGGGGATCTCAGTTCTCTCATCTTTAAAGTACAGATATCCTTTTCATGTACTTCAGATTAAACATGTTAATACATGTTTATTAAATGCTTATAATAGTTACATGCATCATACATATGTACCCATGCATTCATAGGAGGAGAGAACTCAATAAATTCTAGCTGTGGACTTATTATTACGAGACTGGAAAGATGTGAGTATATCATGCAGGAAATACAAGGAGGTAAGTAAGTTTTTTTTGTAAGTAGTGGTTACGTTCAAGACAAGGCATGACTTTGCTGGATAGTCTTCAGTGTAGCCTCTGTAAAAGTTCATCTACAGACCCTAATCAAAGTGGGTTTCTTTCCTTTCCCTCTATGGAAAGCCTAAAATGATTCAAGTCTACAGTTCGTCAACCTTACTTAAATATTTTAAGGTTCACAATACTCCCCAATCTAATATAAATAACATCATAGTTTAGCAGCACGTTGATCCATTCTGAAGCTTACTGAAAATTAGTAAGATGGCTTGGTGGATAGAGATGCTTGTGGTCAAGCCTGATGACCTAAGTTCAATCTGCAGAACCAACATGGTGGGAGGAGAGAATTGACTTCCTCCCACAAGTTGTCCTCTGACCTCCACACTTGTGTGTGTATACATGTGTCTTATGTGTGTATAGGTATTTGCATCACATATGTAGATTCATGTATATTGTCCATCATTTTATTCAAAGTGTAGCAGCAACTAAATTTTAAAGGAATTTTGAATGATTTTGATGCCATTTGAATATGGAGAAGCAAGTTGTGCTGCCCACAATCGACCCTCGTAAGCCTCATAATCTCCCAACAGAAGTAAAGCACTAGCAACTTTGTACTGGTGTTTTATGCTGGCAATGGCCGCTATACCTGGCGCACTCGAAGAGCAGCCAGTTATAATCCTTCCTGTCTTGGCTTTTCTTCCTCTAATAAATACACAATTTTTTCACAGTAATAGAAAGCATCCCACTACTCTATATTCTACATTGTTAGAAGTCTGGGCTACAACTAGAAATCTTTTCAGACCTCACTAAGTCAGCCATGGGCTGTGTAGAATGCCCTTCCACTGTTTCAAACACTTTGAGGCTCACATAGGAAGAGCATTCAGCTCATATTCTGACCTGAGCATGGATGGGGCTTCAGCTTTGTGTAATGCATTGTTCATGTCTCAGTGTTTTTTATGTAATTCATAATATGAATTTTCTATTACAAAGGAAGAAGAGACAATGGAATCGTATTTTGGTAATCATTTAGTTTCCTTCCCTTCAGTGACTGTTGTTTCTTAGAATTTCAGTTAGGCTTTGAATTCATGCATTATGTCATTGGTTTGTTAAATGCAAGCAAAAACTACATTAAAATTTTATATTTGTAACTACATTTGCTTTTATGTTACAAAACCTCTCTTCTGTCTTATCTTTGAGATAACATTTTTTTAAATAATTTGGTTATCTCTTACATTATTATTCTTAACTTTAGGTTATAAGACACTCGTGGATCCTTGTCCTAGGTGGTTTAAGATGAAACAAACCCTTTCCTCCCCAAGTTGCTTTTGGAAATGGTGTTTATCCCAGCAACTGAAAGCACACTTGGACAGTTGTGAGATCAGTTTTACTGTGCTCTGATCAATGCAGTGTTTAGTAAAGACAAATGTGTCCCTGAGGTTTTGCTTTCCCGGGCACACACACACCAGTGAGTGAATGTATTGTGTGACTCCTGACCTGAAATGTGTAATTTTATTCACTCCCCCCACAACATGCATTTTTTCCCTATAACTTGCAGTAAAAAAAAAAAATTGAAAGTCCCTGGATTATGTTCTTCATACAACCATATGTCGTGGGTATTATGTGGCTTTGGTTTAATTTGATCAGCTAAGTAATAATAGCTCTCTGAGGAGTCGTTAAGTTTTGTAGGGAATAGACTAGTACTGCCGTGGGAATACACACGCCACGCGTGTTCAAGGAGCTTAAACCAAAGGGAAGTTTCTAAAAGGCGAAATGGGAAGACTTGTGTGAGATAGCTTGAACCAATAATCTGTGATTGCAGCGCTCAATAACAATGGTTGTGCCAGTCAAAGACTAAGGAGGCAGCTGCTGGTCAGATGTCTTGGGTGGATTTCATGTGTGTGTGAAGCTGTGCTGACCTATGTTCAGAATCCTGTTTTCAGGCATCTGCTAATGAGTTCTCCTTCACCTTAACTCCCTGGCGTTATTCCTCTATTGTTTTCTAGTTCGGACTCTACAATAGTGGCCATAAGATAATGCAAAAACTGTGTTCTTGCATGGTAAATTGTTTCGCTTATGTTATGATAAATACACATTGAAGGACTGGAGAGATGGCTCAGCAGTTAAGAGCATGGGCTGCTCTTGAATACAGCTGGTTTGATTCCCAGCACCCACATGGAGCCCCACAACTGTAACTCTAGTTCCAGGGGAACCAGTACCATCTTCTGAGCATGGGGGCACCAGGCATGCATGTGGTATAGAGACTTATATGCAGACAAAATGCATATACACATAAAATAAAAGTAAAATTAACATGCACACTGATGAAAGTTGCCATGTTTACAATATGTAACTGTACAAATCAGTGATAGTAAATACATCCATATAGTATAGCCATTACTGTCATCATCCAGCTCATAAATGCCCATAACATCCCAAAACCGTTACCTGGGCTTAACACATGAGACTGTAGAAAGTGCTCTGCATGGCTCTAGGAACTGACCTACCTGGGACAGTGAGGGAACAGACTCTAAAGAAACAACATACATATCCACACAAAGGATCTGGGATCACATGGTCTGGGCTCTCTGGTGGAGAAACCACAGCACCTTCTGAAGCTCAGTTTATTTATTATATACAATTGAACAGGGAAGTGAGGTTATTGTATCAGCTGAACAAGGATTAGCCTATCTAGGTAGGAACAGTCTCTGTAGGGGAACAGTCTTCAGGCTGTAAACACCTGGAGGAGAAAACTATGGTAGACACTTTCTGAATACACTGTCAACATCTGCGCTTCAACTTGAGGAAGGCTTTCCCAGTCCCGTGACATTGAGACATAGGGGTCCTCAACTTGACCATGCCTCTGCCAACAATACACAATACTCGGGACTTTTTTCACTCCCTCCAAGACAGTTTACATCTGAACCATGCTGGCATCAAGGTTCATCCATACTGTAACACACATCAGAAATTCAAGACCAAATGACATGATGTCATATAGGCGGAGGCTTCTTGTTTGTTTCCTGGCCACCCAGACCCGAAATAATCACTCAGAAGCTATATGAATTACAACACTGCTTGGCCTATTAGCTTATGCATATTTCTAGCTAACTCTTACATCCTAAATCACCCCATCTCTATTAATTTGTGCATCACCACGAGGTCATGGCTTACCCACAAGATTCCAAGATCTGTCTCCTCCAGCAGCTACATGGCGTCTCTCTGACTCCGCCTTCTTTCTCCCAGCATTCAGTTTTATTTTCCTGCTTAGCTCTATTCTGCCCTGTCTTAGGCCCAAGCTGCTTCTTTATTCATTAACCAATAAAAGCAACACATATACAGAAGAACTTCACACATCAATGTCTATATACACTCCTTTTGCTTATCGGTTACTCTGGTAATAAGACACCAAGGTACCATTAGCTACTGTGACTAATGCTGCCAGGAACATGGGGACAGACAAATCTCTTCAAGATTCTGGTTTGACAGCAACTATACCAATTTATGTAACCAACGCAGCATGGAGTTTCCAGTTTCTCCATATGGCTCCAATACCTAACTTACTAGTTTTCTTGTCAGTTGCCGTTCTAATGAATATACAATAGTATTTCGTGAAAATTTTGACTTACATTTGCCCTTGTTGTATTAGTTTTTCTGTGTGGGGGATCATGGTGCATGTGCCGTGACACAAGGTCAGGTCAGGGAATTCAGGGTTCACACTCAGATCGTCAAGCTTAGTAGCAGGCATCTTTACCCACTGGGCTAACTTGCTGACAATCATTGTGATTTTGACCTGTGTTTTCCTTACAGATGTTGGTCATCTTTGTAAAGACTTTTTTTTTGGGGGGGATTAATATAATTGTATCATCCTCCCCTTTCCTGTATTGGTCATTTGTATATCTCTGTTATTGACATGAACAACAAATGCTCTCGACAAACTCATGTATTTGGACACTTGGTCTTTAACTGGTTGGAGATATATAGATTCTTTTTCACGTGAAGACAAGGTGGGCGCTTTAGAGATAGGAACTGAGAACCCAAGGCCAGCTCTGCTTCCAGCTCCAAACTGTGAGCCAAAGTAACCCTTAAGCTGTACGTATTCCATCACAGCAACAAGTAGTAACTAATACATATATCTATGTAGAAATGTCTATTCAAGTCCGTTATCCCTTTTTAAATTAAATTGTTTTCTGTGTTAAATTTTGGTTATTAATCCCTTGCCAGAGACACAATTTGGAAATGTTTTCTCATATTCTGCAGATTGCACTTTTACTTTAACAGTGATTGATAATGAGTAGCTTTTAATTCTTCGTGATATTCTGTTTTATTTTCTATTCCTTGATGTCATAGAAAAGAAATTTCTATGAGTTGTTGCTAAATTCAGCAGTGTGTCTGTCTTAATTTTCAGAGTTTTGTCATGAACGTGGATATGTTTTCCCCCCCTCACTTCTTAAGAGTAAACTTGTACTTTGGCAATCTAATACATGTATATAAGATATTCTGATGGCTCTCACCCCTTCCTTCCCACACCTGGCACCCCTATCCTCTCTACAGGTCCCTCTTCCACATTCATGATTTTTGGGTTTCTTTTGTGATACATTGACTGTAGCCAGAACTGTTCGTATGACCACATGCTTGGAACTACCTATTTGAGCCTGGTGGCCTCCTCCTCAGTGGGCACACAACAACTACCCCTCCCAAAGAATCCATTAGTAGGCAGTAGCTCGGCATGGAAGGGTAGGGCCCATGAAGCCATCCCCAGTGCGTGATTGACATTTGACCATCCCAGCCTTCTACAAGCCCACGGGAGGTAACTGCCAATGCTGTGAGATCATGTTTGCAATGGCTGTGTTTTGCCCTGAAGACAGCATCCCACAGCCTTTGTCTTCGTCTCTACTTTCCAGCTCTTACGCTCTTTCCAATCCTTTGCCCCTGGGCCTTAGCGGAAGTAGTTAAAAGGAATGTCTAGGTTTCAGCTCTCAACTATAACTTGTTCTCAGCAACTAGGCGTCTCTGCGTTCACCACGACATTCACTGCAAAGACAAATTTCTCTGACCAAGGCTGAGTATAAACCTGAGTGTCTAGAGTGTTAGTTTGGTACCATGTCAATTAAATTAAACAACAGTAATGAGACCCCATATGCCCCACAGGTCTATAAAATTCTGCAACCATGTTTCTTTCTGACAAGGTTTATTTATGCTATTATGTCATTAATTCTCCAGTGGAGTGGGCCTCAGCTTAAATCCAATCAGAGTGGTTTTGGGGGTTTGGTTTGGTTTGTTTGTTTTTAAATAAATGCCTAACCTTAGCTTGGCTTCTTTCTAGCCAGTTTTTCTTAACTTAAATACCCCATCTACCTTTTGTCTCTGGGCTTTTACCTTTCTCTATTTTATATACCTTTCTTCCTTTCCTTCTTACACTGTCATTGGTTGCACGGCTCGGTGACTGGCCATTGGTGTCCTCCTCTTTATGTTCTTCCCTCTCATTTATTCTCTCGCCTGACGACCCTCCCTATCCCTCTGCTGTCAAACTGTTGGTCCTTTGGTTCTTTATTAAACAAATCAGGTGATTTGGGCAGGCAAAATAGCACAGCTTCACAGAGTTAAACAAATGCAACATAAAAGAATGCAACACATGTCTGCATCATTTAGCAAGTTTTCCACAGCATGAATGAATGTCACACATCTTAAAATAATATTCCACAATAGTTGACTACCTCCATAAAAATCATGGCACATCGTGCCAGGCGATGGTAGCACACACCTTTAATCCCAGCACTCAGGAGACAGAGGCAGGCGGATCTCTGTGAGTTCTAGGCGAGCCTGGTCTACAAGAGTTAGTTCCAGGACTGGCTCCAAAGCTGCAGAGAAACCCTGTCTTGAAAAACAAAACAACAACAACAAAAAATCATGACACATCTTGCCCAACAGGGGGACTTTGAAGTTTGTAGGGTTCGTGGCTGGGTAAAACTGTCAGTGCCTTTTCTCTCTAAGCACCCTCTGTAGTTCCTTCTGGTACCAAGGAATCCAGCCAGTGGGGGCGGGGAGGAGCTCTGAACTGATTACTGGCTTGATTTCTCTACATCTTGAAGCAAGGTATGTAGAATTTTCAGAATAGAGTCTTATCATCTGTTTCTGGTGGGCAACCAAGAGGAATGGCAAGAACCAGTATTATTTTGGGAGGCCTTGCTGTCTAACATGCATACGGGCATATGCCACACCTGGCATTGGATTTTTTTGTTGTTGTTCAATAAACAGTGGCTTGTAGGGGCAGCATTATTCAACCATGCACGGTATCTCCCTCCCTTTTATTAGTATTTTTAGTTTATATTTTGTTTGTTTGTATTCTCAAGGCAGGGTTTCTCCGTGTAACAGTCCTGGCTGTCCTGGAACTCACTCTGTAGACCAGGCTAATCTCAGACTCACAGAGATCCCCCTGCCTCTGCCTCCCAAGGTATGGGCTTAAAGGCATGTGCCACCATGCCTGGCTTAACTTGTATTTATAATTAACTTACAAAGTAGTATGTGTCCATATGGCTATTACACAGATTCTTCATTTTGGTTTATCCTTTCTCTCCGCTCCCCTACCTCCCTTGCCCTTATTCCCATCCCTGCATAAACCCTTCTACCTCCAGTATCCCCGACCCCCACACCTGTCCACTTTGTTATAAGTTGTGTGCTACCACAGCAGTTCTGAGCTTGTGGGTTTCGACCCATTTGTTGGACAACCCTTTCACAGGGGTCACCAACAGAAAGCACTTACATTACAACTAATAACAGTAGCAAAATTACAGTTCTGAAGTAGCAACAAAAATAATTTTATGGTTGGGGGCTCACCCCAACATGAGAAACTGTACTAAAGGGTCCTAGAATTTGGAAGGTTGAGAACCACTGTTCCACCAGCTCCTCTCTCTCTGAAGGTACTCCCCGACAGTGGTCACTTTCTAGGTTTCTGAATTCTACTGATAGTTCAAGTTAAAGACATGGATCTACAAAGTCAAAGCTAGAACCCACATATGAGAGAGAACATTTGATACTTGTCTTTCTATGCCAAGGTTATCTCACACAGTATAGTCTTTTTTTCAGTTTTATCCATTTTCCCACCAATTTTTATAATTTCAGTAAACAACTAAGTAAAGAAATTAAATATAAAAATGTGTGTATGTATCACAATTTCATTATCAATTCATGTTTTGGTGAACATTTAGGCTGACTATTATGAAGAGAACAGCAGTGAACATGGGTGAGCAAGTGTCTGTGATAGGATGGAGAGTCCCTTGGGTATCTGCCCAGAGTAGCATAGCTTGATGCTCTGTAGTTTTTATTTCCATCTTTTTAAATAATCGCCATACAGATTTCCCTAGTGACTAAGCCGGTCTATACTCCTACCAACAGTGAACAGGATCCCTGTTCCCCACATCATACGTGTCTGCTATCATTTGAGTTTTTAATTATAGCTATTCTAACCAAAGTGAGATGAATCTCACAGTTTCAATTTGTGTTTCTCTGATGGTGGACGATAATGAATGCTTTGAAAGTATTTATTAGCCATTAATATTGTTTTGAACCTTCTTTATTCAATATACCAATGCACGGTGGTGTTTTGCCTGCATGTATGTCTGTATGAGGGTGTCGGATCCCCCGGAACAAGAATTACAGACAGTCGCGAGCTGCCATTGTGGGAGCTGGGAATTGAACCCTGATCCTCTGAAGAGCAGTCAGTGCTCTTAACCACTGAGCCATCTCTCCAGCCCTTAGCTAATTTCTTGATATTTAGTTTTTTATGTACTTGTATAATCTAGACATTGATCCTTTGTTTGATGTGTAATTGGCAAATATTTTCTCCCATTCTGTGAGCTATTTCTTAACAAAATCAACAGTTTCCTGTGTTGTATAGAAACATTAATTTTATGGTGTGCCATTTGTTACTGGGTGACTGTGGTCCTATTGCAAAAGTGCTTGCCTACACCTGTATCTTTGTAGTGTTTCCCTGCGTCTTCCTCTAACACTCTCAGAATTTCAGGTTTTACAGTGGGATCTGTGATACAGCTGGAGTTTTTTTTTGTTTGTTTTTTTTTTGTTTTTTGTTTTTTTTTTTTTTTTTGGTCAGGGTAAGAGAAAAGTATCTAGTTTCATTCTGTCCACATGCTGATATTCAGTTTTCCCAGCACCATTTGTTGAAGATGCTATCTTTTCTCCAGTGTGCATTTTTTTCCTCATATAAAAACGCAGGTAATTTTGCTTCCATCCAGGCAACTTTGCTTCCATCGTCTTATATTTGGCCCCTCTTTCTACGCCATTGATCTAAGTGTCTGTTTTGCGCCGGTCCCATGCTGTTTCTATTATTATGGGTTTGTAGTGTAACTTGGAATCAAGTATAGTAGCACCACTAACAGCATTCTTGTATTTCAGGACTGGTTCAGTCATGCATTGTCTTTGTGTTTCCATGTGAATTTTCTTGATTGATTTTCTATTTTTGTGAAGAATGAAGTTGATAGTTACATGGAATTGCATTGAATCTGTAGATTGCTTTTCATAAAATGTCCATTTCCCAATGCTGATTCTTCTAATCCCTGAGCATGGGAAGTCTCTCCATCTTCTAGTGTTTTTCTCAATCTTTTTCTTCATTATTTTAAGGTTTTTATTTGTAAAGGTCTTTCACTTCTTAATTAGGTTTATTCCAAGGCAAGATTTTTTTCTTTTTTTTTCTTTTTTTTTTCTTTTTTTATTTTTTTTAAGATTTTTTTCTTGTTTTGTTTTTGTTGTTTTGTTTTGAATTAAGAATAGAATTTTCCCCCAATTTTTTTCTTTGTATGTTTGTCCTCAGCGTGACTTTTTAATGGGAATATTCATCTTAAAATTTATTTATTTATTTATTTTATATCCTAGCTGCAGTTTCCCCTCCCTCCTCTCCTCCCAGTCCCTCCCCCACAATCCCTCTCTGTTCTCACACCCCAAACCACTCCTCTTTCATCACTGTTTAGGAAAAGGTAGGTCTCCCATGATTTTTTTTATAATAATTTTGTATCCTGTCAATTTGCTGAAGATGTTTGTCAGCTGTAGGGGTTTTATGGTGGAGTCTTTAGGATCTCTGTGTATAGAATCATATCATGTAGGCATAGACTGACCTTTCGTTTCCCAGCTGCCCAGACCCGAATAATCACACAGAAACTATGTTAATTACAATACTGTTTGGCCAATAGCTTAGGCATCTTTCTAGCTAACTCTTAACATCTTAAATTAACCCATTTCTATTATTTTATATTTTACCATGAAGTTCATGGTTTGTTACCTCTTGCTTCTTGGGCAGCTACATGACATCTGCCTCATTCTGCAGCTATATGACATCTGCCTGGCCCCGCATTTTTTCTCTCTATATTTCTTCCAGCCTAGCTATATTATGCCCTGCCATAAGCCGACGCAGCTTCTTTATTCATTAGCTAATAAAAGCAACACATATACAGAAGGATATCCCACATCAATGTCATCTACAAATAAGGGCACTTTGACATCTTCCTTTCCTCTTATAATCCTTTTACTTCCTTCTCTTTTCTTACTGCTGTAGCTAAAACCTCAAGCATGATTTTAAAAGGGAGTTAAAAGAATGAAGGCCCTTGTCTCATGCCTGATTTTAGCGGAAATGCTTGGAGATTTTCTCTACTTAGCAGATGGTTAGCTACAGGCTTGACGTAATGGCCCTTACTATGTTGAGATATAGTCCCGCTATACCTAGTCTCTGTGGGGCTTTCATCAAAAAGGGATGTTGGGTTTTTATGAAATGCTTTTCTCTGCATCTGTTGAGAGGATCAGGAGATCTCAGTCCTTGGGTCTATTTATGTATTGCTTTACACTTATTGGTAGAGAGACATTGAACCATCCCCTGCCTCCCTGGTTTGACCCAGAAATCATTGTGGAGGGTCTTGATGCTGTGCTCTTGAATTCAGTTTGCAAAGATTTTGTTGACAGCTTGTGTGTTTCTGCTCATCAGGGAGATTGGTTTATAATTTTTTGTGTATGATTTCTTTATCTGATTTAGCTATGAATGTCATAATGCTGGTTTCATCACAAGAATTTGGAAGCATTCTTTCCCTTTCTGTTTTAGGGAGTAATGCGAGAAGCACTGGTTTCAGTTCTTCTTTTCAAGGACTGGTAAAATTCTGTGCTGTACCTACTTGGACCTGGGCCTTCTTTTGTCTTGAGTTTTCTTTTCATTTCTGTTCCAATATCATTGCTTATGGTAGGTCTGTTTAAATTCATTATGTCTTCTTGGTTTAACTTTGGTGGTCAGATGAATGTAGAAATTAATCCATTTGAAGAAACTGTCCCTCTTTCAAAATCCAGAAAGATGGGCCATTGAAGAACTTTTCCCTAACCAGTTCTCAGTTAAAATTTTTATTAGTCTGTAGTCTGATATCAACACATAGCAGTTTATATCAGTGGTGAAAGACATCATGAAAGAAGGAATACATAAAATATAAACTTCACCTACGGATTTGCATAAAAGGTGTGGTGCACCTGGTTCTGGTGTCTACACCTGTAAAGCTGGTGCTGGGGCATTAGAACCCTAGACAGGCAAGACCAGAGAAGATCCTCCCATGTTATATTAATATTGTGAAAATGACTGTAGTGCCAATATTAATCTGTAAACTCAAGGCAATATCCATCAAAATTAAAACAAGAAACCAAACAGCCTCATCAATAATGGGGGAAATGAAATAGACAAATATGCCATTAAAGACATGAAGAAATGTTCGATCTCACTAGCCATCAGAGAAACGCAAAGTAAAGCTAGAGTGAGAAGCCATCTCAGCACAGTCGAAATGTCAGTCACTAAGAAACCAAGTAACCACACAAGCCTGGAGACCCGAGTTCAATTCCTGAACCCACCACATTGTTTCCTGTCCTCCACATGCACACGATGGTACATGTGCCCCCCCCACAGCATTTGAAATTATGTTTCTGAAAACAAACATTTAATTTGAACCCCAAATGAGCAAAATGCTATCCTTCTGTTGTTTTACTTTTTGTGTATTTAGTTTTATTTTATTTGGGAATTTTGAAAATGCATCTCACCTAGGCTGGCCTTGAACACAAGATCCTTTTGTCTTCATCTCGGAAATGCTAGCATTACAGGTGTGAACCTCCATGCCCAACTATAATGTTATCTTGAAAACTCCACTCTTTACATGAGTAAATATAACCAACAAAAAGTTGTACTCCATGTTTATTATGAATTTTGTGAATAAAACGTTAATTTTTTATTTGCTAATATAGCAATTTGATAAACAAAATGTTACTGTTTGCTCGGTTATCCACATGCTTCATGAGGATCCATATGCACAATCTCTCTGGAAAGTTTTATTATTTATAAATAAATACTTATGAAACAAAGCAATTAAAGCAGATGCTGTGAAGATGAAGTGAGACCTAATGTGCTGCCCCAGCTACACACAGCCAAGGCTAAGTCTTGGCTCTGCAGCCTTTCCTTCCTAAGACTTCAGAGTTGTCAGGGAGAAAAACGCCTTCTACAGCAAAGCTCAGTTCTATGCAGTTCTTACTTACTGACTTCTCAGAAATACTTCCATCTTTGATCCTGGTACTGTCCATTAGTATTAATATATTTTCCTAGGTGCACATAACCTCAGGACTATGTGATGCTGTGTGTATATATATATATATAAAATTTGAAAAATTTGTTGGTTCTTCACTGCTACTTGATGAGAACAACAGTTGGAAATTATTTTTATATACTATTTGATTTTTTTAGGCCAGCTTACTACACATCACAACATGGGTGATGCCACCTTGATGGGGATGCCAAAGCTGAAAGGCTTTTGAGTCTAATGAAAAATGTCCTCCAACCTGGCCAGTGGGTAACGCAAGGGCAGAAAGCCTTCTGTGGGAGCCTGAGCAGGCAGCATGCGGAAGCAGCGGCATGATGCACCCTCCGTTGTGTTTTTGTTTTTAAGGAGAAGCATTAGCTGCTTGCAGAAGAGCAGCACCTACATGGGAGTCTCTGCCTTCGACGGTTTCAGAAAGCTTTCGCTGACTACCTGAGAAGATGCAGAAGATCTTGCAGACAGGTGAAATTACCGATAACCAAGTTCTTAGGAAAAGAAAGAGGAAACGGACAGAGACAGCGAACACGGAGAATACAAATAGTGCCACGGATAAAGCACAGGTTGGTTTTCTGTTGCTTTGGTTTAATCTTGTCTAGCTCAAGCATAGTCTACAGTGCCTACAACTGCTTCTCGGTACTTTCTCCCCTTTCCTAGTAATTTGTGTTTATTCTTTATTCAGTTGAGAGAATATAGCTTCTCTCAACTAAAGCTTGAGTTAGAAACATAGTCAATAGGCACTTTCCCTACTTCATTTCAGCCAGGATCAGATGTCATTGTTCAAATTCTGTTTGCTGTTCTATACAACAAAAGATCATCAAACTGTGTCTGAAAATACTTTTCCTCATTAGACACTTTGTGGAAACTGGTTGTTTCTTTGTTCAGACATAGTCTTACTCTCTGTTTAGGACCTAGATCATGGCTGCCCTCCCCATTCCTTTCCCTTCCGATGCTTTGAACAACTAACTGACACGGTCGTTCTCTATTTTGATTTATGTGTCTTCATACACCCACACATTTGTACATGTTTTGGAATACATATAGCATGTTATATTTCCATGTTAATTTTTAAACATTGCCTCGTATAAATGCAAGTGGTGTCTGCCTCGTATTCCCATCTCTGTTCATACCCCTCTCCCTCCCACTATTGCTTTCCAGCCTCCCTGCATTTCTGACCTACAACAAAACGTGGCTTACCGCCCACACCGCTCGGTACTTTGCTTTTCTTCTCACCATTTGAAGATGCTCTCACTGACAGACTACCTTTCTTTTCACCAGCTCTGTTGTCCTCCTGTCTAAAGGCCCCGTCCTCCAGGTAGCCATCATGTGTGGAGTGATTTTCAGTACTCTTCCTATGGCCAGGCAGTTTGCACCGTAAAATGCTATCCTCATAGCAGTTAGTGGCCCGTGGATATCCTTATCTAAGTCTTCATTTGCTTCTGATTTTCCAATAAGCACTGCATTTTCCCAAAGTTGTTTATATGACTTCATATTATGAGATACATATAACTCGTAAAACATGTTCTGAAGAGACAAATTCACATTGCTATCAGCTTATATAATGTTATCCATCTTTGTGTTTTGTTTTCAGGGCTAGAACCACTAAAACCCATCCATTTGCACAACTACACCCTACCGGTTATCTCCGTTTGAAATGCATGGGAGGATGAGCTGTGGCTTAGAATTGTGTGTGTGTTTCTGTTCATTGGCCTAGACGTTGTAAGATTGCATGGATTAAACTCATTTGTGATTAACTCCAAGTCACCAATAATGCACTGGTGTCACACTGAAAAAAGAAATAAAGGCACTTCCTCTTCGCATCATTGAACCAAGAGGAAGTCCAGATTTGGAGTCTCTGCTTCGTGTTCCCTGTGTCACCTGTCTGCATGTTGTTTGAGCCTGAAGGCTGTCTTGTTAATCTATAATCAATCCCTGTGTCTGTCTGTCCTGTTTTTGGGCACCTGTGTTCTCTGTGTGTGATTGTCTGTGTACGTCTGTTGTGTGGCTGTGGTGTGACTGTCCCTGACAAAGGGCTTGCTCTATCTTTATTGAACAGCATAGAAAGCATCTCACAAATAAGAAATGGGATACTTTACAGGAATCTTCGACAGATTTTTACAAGGGATTAAGTTACTGGCTCCAGCTGATCCCGACTGGCCCAGACAATAAACAGTTCTACATTGTTTATCAGCCAATATCCATAACCTTTCAAGCTTTATGGTAGATATATATACCCAAAAGTGGTATTACTGGGTTTTGAGGAAGGTTGTTTGCTAATTTTCTGAGAAATTGCCATACCAGGGGTTGTACCAGCTTGCATTCCCACCAACAATGCAGAAGTGTTCCCTTTTCCTCCCAATCTCTGCAGCATAAGTCGTCATCAGTGTTTTTGATCTTGGCCATTCTTACAGGTGTAAGATGGAATCTCAGAGTGGTTTTGGTTTGCATTTCTCTGATGATTAAAGATGCTGAACATTTCCTTAAGTGTCTTTCATCCATTTTAGATTCCTCTGTTGAGAGTTCTCTGTTTAGGTCTGTACTCCATTTTTTTTATTGGATTATGTGTTCTTTTGGTGTCCAATTTCTGGAGTTCTTTGTATATTTTGGAGATCATATCTCTGTCTGATATGGGGTTCGTGAAGATCTTTTCCCATCCTGTAGGCTGTCATTTTGTCTTTTTGACCATGTCCTTTGCTTTACAGAAGCTTTTCAGTTTCAGGAGGTCCTATTTATTAATTGTTTCTCTCAGTGTCTGTGATGCTAGGGTTATATTTAGGAAGTGGTCTCCTGTGCCAATGCATTCAAGTGTACTTCCCACTTTTTCTTCTATAAGGTTCAGTGTGGCTGGCTTTATGTTGAGGTCTTTGATCCATTTGGACTTGAATTTTGTGCATGGTGATAGATATGGGTCTATTTTCATTCTTCTACATGTTGATATCCAGTTATGCCAGCACCACTTGTTAAATATGCTTTCTTTTTTTCCATTTGATATTTTTTGCTTCTTTATCAAAGATCAGGTGTTCAAAGATGTGTGGATTGATATCCGGGTCTTCTATTCAGTTCCATTGGTCCTCCTGTCTGTTCTTATGCCAATACCAGGCTGTTTTCAGTACTGTAGCTCTGTAGTAGAGTTTGAAGTCAGGGATTGTGATGCCTTCAGAAGTTCTTTTATTGTACAGGATTGTTTTTGCTATCCTGGGTATTTTGCTTTTCCAAATGAAGTTGAGTACCGTTCTTTCGAGGTCTTTGAAGAATTTTGCTGGGATTTTGATGGGCATTGTGTTGAATCGATAGATTGCTTTGGGTAAGATTGCCATTTTACTATGTTAATTCTGCATACCCAAGAGAATGGGAGATCTTTCCACTTTCTGGTGTCTTCTTCAATTTCTTTCTTCAAAAATTTAAAGTTCTTGTCATACAAGTCTTCCACTTGTTTGGTTAGAGTTACTCCGAGATATTTTATGCTATTTGTGAAGGGTGTTGATTCTTTGATTTCTTCCCCATCCCTTTTATCATCTGTGTACAGGAGGGCTACTGGTTCTTTTTAGTTAATCTTGTATCCTGCTACAATGTTAAAAGTGTTTAAGAGTTGTAGAAGTTCCTTGGTAGAATTTTTGGGATCGCTTATGTAAAGTATCATATCATCAGCAAACAGTGAGAGTTTGACTTTTCTTTTTTTTTTTCTTTCCCGATTTGTATCCCCTTGATCTCCCTTTGGTGTCTTATTGCTCTAGCTAGGACCTCAGGAACTATATTGAATAGGTATGGAAAGAGTGGACAACCTTGTCTTGTTCCTGATTTCGGTGGAATCGCCGGGAGTTTCTCTCCATTTAGTTTGATGTTGGCTGTTGGCTTGTTGTATATTGCCTTTATTATGTTTAGGTATGTTCCTTGTATCCCTGCTCTCTCCAAGACTTTTATCATGAAGGGATGTTGTGTTTTATCAAAAGCTTTTTCAGCACCTAATGATCGTGTGGTTTTTATTTTTCAGCTTGTTTATATGGTGGATTATGTTGACAGATTTTTGTATGTTGAACCATCCCTGCATCTGTGGGATGAAGCTGACTTGATCATGGTGGATGATGGTTCTGATGTGTTCTTGGATTTGATATGCCAATATTTTATTTAGTATTTTTGCATCAATGTTCATGAGTAAGATTGGTCTGTAATTCTCTTTCTTAGTAATGTCTTTCTATGGTTTGGGTATCAGGGTAATTGTAGCCTCATTAAAAAAAAACGTTTGGCAGTGTTCCTTTTGTTTCTATGGTATGGAATAATTTGAGGAGTATTGGTATTAGTTCTTCTTTGAAAGCCTTGTAGAATTCTGAGCTGAAACCATCTGGTCCTGGGCTTTTTTTTTTTTTTTTTTTTTTTGGAAACTTTTGATGACTTTTTCTATTTCTTCAGCAGTTACAGGTCTGTTTAATTTGCTTATCTGGTCTTTATTTAATTTTGGTAAGTGATATTTATCCAGAAAGTTGTCCATTTCCTTTAAGTTTTCTAATTTTGTGGAGTGCAGGTTTTTGAAATATGACCTGATTTTTCTCTGTATTTCCTCCATGTCTGTTGTCATGTCCCACTTTTAATTTCTGACTTTGTTAATTTGGATATTCTTTCTGTGTCTTTTGGTTAGTTTGGATAAAGGTTTGTCTATTTTGTTGATTCTTCTCGAACCTGCTCTTTGTCTCATTGCTTCCTTGTATTGTTTTCTTTGTTTCTATTTTGCTGAGTTCAGCACCCACTTTGAGTAATTCCTGTCATCTAGTTCTCTTAAGTGAGTTTGCTTCTTTTTGTTCTAAAGTTTTCAAATAATCTCTTAATTCACTAGTGTGGGATTTTTCCAACTTCCTTATATAGGCATTTAGTGCTATAAACTTTCCTCTTAACACTGCTTTCATTGTGTCCCATAAATTTGGGCATGTTGTGTGGTCATTTTCATTGAATTTTAGGAAGTCTTTAATTTCTCCCTTTATTCCTTTCTTGACCCATTGATGATTCAGGTGAGCATTGTTTAATTTCCATGTGTTTGTGAGTTTCCTGGAATTAGCATGGCTGTTGACTTCTAGCTTTAAAGCATGGTAATCTGATAAGGTACATTGGGTTATTCCAAATATTTTTGTATTTGTTGAGGTTTGTTTTGTTATCGAGTATGTGGTCAATTTTTGAGAAGCTTCCATGAGGTGCTGAGAAGAAGGTATATTCTGTTATGTTTAGATGGAATATTCTATAGATGTCTGTTAAGTCCATTTGAGTCATAACATCTGTTAGTTCTCTTATTTCTCTGTTCATTTTTTTTGTCTGATTAACCTGTCAGTGGTGAGAGGGGAATGTTGAAGTCTCCCACTATTAGTGTGTGGGGTTTAATGTATGATTTAAGCTTTAGAAGTGTTTCTTTCACAGATGAAAGTGCCCTTGTATTTGGGGTATAGATGTTCAGTACTGAAATTTCCTCTTGATGGATTTTTCCTGTGACTAATATGAAATGACCTTCTTTGTCTCTTTTGACTGATTTTAGCTTGAAGTCTATTTTGTTAGATATTAGGGTAGCTACACTCGCTTGTTTCTTAGGTCCATTTGATTGGTATAGTTTTTCCCAACCCTTTACTCTTGAGACGATGTCTGTCTTTGAGGTTGAGATGTGTTTCTTGTATGCAGAAGAGGGATGAATTCTGTTTTCGTATCCAATCTGTTAGCCTGTGCCTTTTTATAGGTGAGTTGAGTCCATTTACATTAAGGGATATTAATGACCAGTGATTGCTATCTCTTGTTAATTTAGTTTTCATCGTTGGTGATGTTAATTTGTGCGGTTTTTTTTCTTCTTTGGGACATCTCTCCAATCTTGAAGTTTAACATTACATGGAAGCTGCACGGTGTTGAAGATTCTCACATTGTTGATCCATCTTCCTCAACTTACAACTTTGTCTGTGTCTAACAGCTGCTAATGTTTTCAGGAAAAGGAAATTCAGGCAGGAAGCTTTTCATTCCTTTGAGTTTATGGACCAGCAATGGCACATATTGTTTCTGGTCACGCAGGAACTTAAGTGTAGCCACAATGAGAAGCAGAGAAATCTGGGAAATGAAGTCTTCAGCTGAGAGTTGCTTGTCCTCGATGCCTATTTCCATGAAGAAGTGAGAAAGCATAGCTACTTAGACACAGTGAGCACTCTCTTCCTTCGCCAACTTTTCTTTGGGGTTCTGGGTCTGTGAAATACATATTCATGTGTTTGTGAGAATTGAATATACATAACATAAATCATACAAAAGTGTGGTTCCATTTTCCCGTGGCTGTTCTCATCGGGCTTTCAATTCTCTATCCCTGCTTGGTAAGATCAAACCAAACCCAAACCGAACAATAAAACCTAGACTTCTCCCTTCACCATGAAGCATTCCTTTTGAGCTGTTGTTTTACTATTTGAGTCACTTCAAGATCTAAGCTTCGATCAGCCCTACATTCTTACCCTCCCCCATTCTACTCTTTTCGTTGGGAATTGATCCAGCTTTGGAGAAGGCTTGCATATCATCTCAACATTTGGGGAGGGACATCTCTCTTCTACCAAAGTTCTTAATGTCCACTGGTCCCTGGGTATCCATCAGTGTTCCTGATGAGCCAACCTTCCAGGCCCTTTGGGGGGATTCTGTTGCCTCTACCCCCAGACTTTGACAGCTTGGCACCCATGGCTACCTTCCACAAGATCTGGCGCTTTGTGTCGTCTCTCTTTCTTTTGTCAGTTCCCCCAAACACTTGCTTAACCCCTGACCAGGCCATGAGGACCTTCTGGATTTTCTCACTGCTTTACACTAGCTCTGGAGAGTCAAGATGCCCGTTTTCAACCTCTTACCTAAACATCAGTTTGACTGTTTCTAATCTATGGCCCAGAGAGGCCACATGCTGCCCTGAAGTTTTGTGTGACCCAGAGCCTCTTTAGAGACTGTAGAATACACTGATAACAAACAAGGAACTAGTCTGCTGCTCCATCGCCCCCTCTTGGGTGGATGTTGACCTCCTGTGTCCCTACTCCTGAAATTCTGCCAAAAGAACCAGTAGAGGAGGAATGCAGGCATTTGGCTATGATTTTCTGAAACTCCTCTTCTTTGTTCTCCAGGCTCCCACTCCAAGCACCAGAACGTCTCATAGCATGAGCTTCCCCTGTGTCACTGCCTCCCTCTTTTCTACTCTCAGGCTCATTTGTTAAAACCTTCACACTACACACATCTGATTTTTGGTCTTTATAAGTAGCCTTCAACACTGAAATCTCCAGTGATGTATACGGACACAGACACACACATACACACACTGGCTCTGATATATGTGTGTATATTTATGTATGTACACGTGCATGCATATACATGTATACTTATATGCATGTATATATATATATATGTGTGTGTGTGTGTGTGTGTGTGTTGTATGCATACATGTATATGTGTGCACATACCAGTTTGGTAGTTCCAGCATTTTTTTTTTAATCTCACACCATTTGAGACGTTGTTCTCTTACTTTTGACCTCAAAAGCTATTTGTAAAACTAAAAGATAAACACAAGCTTTCTTTTGGGTAAATCTGTTCTTTCCCTCTCTGACACAGTAAATCATAGAATTAGCTTTGTGGCAATACCAAGCTGAATTATTCTGAATTTTTAATTAATTTTTAATACCTTAAATTTGGATAGGAAGTCTCAATTTCTGATATCTTTAAGAACTCTTTTGATATTCTTGGCTGTTGTGTTCACAAACTTATAGTCAAATTTTAAATTTTCAATGGAATTGCATTAACTTAATATAGTTCCACTGGAGGATAATCAGTATTTTTATATATGGCCTTTCATCTCTGAACTTTTCCTTCTATGTTGAGGGCATGTTTCAGCAATGGATTTTGTTTTCCTCATAAAGAGTTTGCTCTTTTTTGATATTCATTAATGACACCTATTCTCAAAGCAAGATGCAAAAATAAATATAAAAGACTTAGACTCTAAGACTGGAAAAGAGTCAAGATATTCTACAAAAATGTACTTGTCGGACTTTTTCCTTTCTATCTAGAGAATCAGATGGTCACCATCACACTAAGAGCCCGTCACACCCGTATGTTAGCGGCCACCCTGTACTTGTGTGACTACTCCTTACAATACGTCAATGTGTGGCATCTTTTTGAACTGTTCCTAATCATCTGTAGCTGGTACACAGTGCAAGAATTTGCCGTCAGCTTGTTCAGCTTGTTAAGTTTCCTCTTAAAAAAAAGAAAGAAAAAAAAAGACAAGGTTTTTTTTCTTTTCTGTTCAGCCCAAACTGGCCTGGAGCTCACTCTGTATCTCAGGCTGACCTCCCGTCTCCACTGCCAAAGTCCTAGAATTAACGACTGTGCCCCCATGCCGGCATACTAACCCCGATGGAGAAAATAAGTCAGATTTTGAAGTACTTAACACAAGGCAGGCGCCAGCTCAGAGGAGCCCAGGTTTGAACCGTGGCCCTGCTATGACTCCCACATTATATAATCTTCTGGTTTTTACACTGGTTAGACAGAAAGTCAGAACCCTGGCTCCTACTTGAAAATGATCACGAACCTTTTTTCCATCCTTTCCTGAGTTCCGGGGGGACAGAGGACAAAGCTGGGGCCACACATTGTAGAAACCGCATGTGGAAATGGGCATCCGTGGGTTTACGTAGCTTTGACATAGAGAGCACGGGGTGGCTGTTAAAGGAACTGCCTTGTTTTTAGAGAGACCCGTATTCAGGAAATGCCTTCCTGCCTGGCGAGACCTCCAGTGATGACGAAACCCCCTTAGCAGAACTGTCCAAGGAGGAACTTTGTACCAAAATCAGAAACCTGAAGGAGAAACTAACGAACATCCGGAAGGAAAACAGTCGGCTCCGACAGTCTTTGGTCATGCTACAAGGTAAACCTTAAAGGGACTGGCATTTTAGATAAAAGGGACAATATGTGATTGGTGCGAAATATTGTATTACTGCAGATCAGTATTAAAAAATGGAAAAGGAAATCAGTTCCTGAGAGAGCTCAAAAATTACATTGTAAGAAATCAGTCAATAGAAAAATTTAAATATGGAAGCATCCAATTATTGTACACGTAATTTAGATTGTCTTCCAGTGTCCCAAATCTTGTAATCATTTAGAAGCATTCAACAGATATTTACTGAACTTAAGCTATTTACATGCCGAGCCCTAGAAGGAAACAAAAGCTAGTCCGACCAAACACATATGCCATGGTGTCCAGACGGACTTGCTCCGCCTTTCTGTCAGGAAGACTCTAGAGTAGGACTGTTTTGTTGTTGTTGTTGTTGTTGTTGTTGTTTTATTTTGTTTTGTTTTGGTTTTGTTTTTTCGAGACAGGGTTTCTCAGTGTAGCTTTGGAGCCTGTCCTGGCACTAGCTCTTGTAGACCAGGCTGGCCTCAAACTCACAGAGATCCACCTGCCTCTGCCTCCTGAGAGCTGGGATTCAAGGTGTGTGCCACCACTGCCTGGATTGAGAGTGGGACTATTGTGACCGACTTTGAGCCACTGGTCCCACAAGCTGCACATGAGCTTTTGTGTCAGGAACAGTGGCTTAAGAATGACTACAGAAAAAATACAACAGCACTCATACACACATACAAAAAGAATAACTACAGTCTAGAAGCAAATAGAAGGGTCAGAATAAGGAAATTAAAAACAAACAAACAAACAAAAAACCCTGGCTTGATGCTTTTCCTTTTTCTGTAGGATCCGTGTATGTGTTCCAGTTTATTTTATAATGATGTTGTTCTTTGAGCATTTGATATATGTGTACAATGTGTTATGATCATACCCACCTTCATTTCTTCCCTTCAGCTCCTGCCAGGCCCTCCCAACATGCTGCCGCCCTCGTTCATATTCACTGTTCAGGAATGAAAGCTTTCGGTCACAGTTCAGCACTGCGTGTTTTTTAAACCACTAGCTCGCTGGCAGTTATCTCCATACTCAGCATCATGGTGTGCAACTCCAAATGCACACAAACAGTGTGCTGCTGTGCACAGAACTGGTACAGGTGGCATAAGAAAGGAAGGAAGGACCAGCCACCAGGTGGTGTCACAGCCAGTCAGACTAGCCTGATAGCACCTACTCTAGGACAGTAAGTGGGGATAAAGTCTATCAGTCCAAAGAAGGCTGGGGACAGACAGGATGATAGAGCTGGGCAGGAGTGGAGTCAGAGGTTGACAGAAATGAGTCACTTTGGCCTGAGATAAATATCAAATTTAAGTATCAAATTTAGTTTTAAGTACAACAAGCCACGTGGGAGCAGAAGGATGTTTACTCCACTAAGTATTAGCCCTTTAGTTCTTTACTTTAAAGATTGCAACTTTATAATTGTTTTCTTTTGGTGACGTTTTTAGAGAACAGATTCTTTGCTTTATTGTAATCCGTTCTAGAGGTTTGAAAGTGCTGAAAATCAAAGACAAAACATCAGAATAACTTGCTGATGGAGCACTGATTCAGGGTTATACACTATGATTTCGGTTCCAAATCTACTCACTAGCTATAGCACGTTGCCGTGTCTGCTTTTTCTGCCCCCTCCCCCAGATTCCACTTCCTCGTCTACAAGATGAGGTCATTATGTTGTTTCCTTGTTACTATGGGAATTGGATGAAATAAAGATAACTTCTCTACCCAATGCCTGGCACAAGCTGGGAGATTCAGGAATGGTAACCTACTATTGCCTTCATCTGTTGTTGGTTTGTTTTGTTTCATTGACCACAGAACCAGAAAGAAAGGGAGGGGGGAGAAGGGAGGGAGGGAAGAACAAAAAAAGAAAACTGTAGTGGGCTGAAGAGATAATTTAGCAGTTAAAAACACTGACTGCTCCTATAGAGGCCCCAGGTTCAATTCTCAGTACATACGTAGAGGCTCAAAGCTGTCGGTAATCCAGTTCCAGAGAATTCAATGCCCTTTTCTGGCCTCTGAACTCCAAGCCCAGATGTGGTACAGACATACATGCAGGCAAACACTCATACACATAAAATGTAAAAATAAATAAAAATAAAGCTTTTAAGTCATTTGATTCTCCACCTTCTGCCCTATTTCCCTCCTTTAACTCACGGGAAAATGGCTTCAATTGGGCTTACAATCTCAGCATGTAAGAGGCAGAAGCAGAAAGACCAGGTCAGTGTCATCTTGGGCCACATTGAGATGCTGTCTCAAAAAGGAAAAAAAAAACTTTTAAATTGCATTAGTCCTATCTGGTGGTTCTTTTACTAGCTCCTTGGCCACTGAAGGGTTCTGTGCACAAGTTCTTGACAACCCCAATGTCTTGAAAAGTGTTCCCTCTGTTTTCCTGTTGCAATTTCAGCATTTGGGATTTTAGTTTGAGGTATTGAATTCACCTTGAGTTCATTTCTGTGCATGGTAAGAGTTAAGGACCTAATTTCATTGTGCTGTAGTGGAATCCAGTTTTTCCTAATTTCTTTCTCTTAGAGTTCATTGTTAGTAGACAGGAGGACTACGTGAAGATGAAAAGCTTCTGTACGGCACATAGACTGTTAACAGAACCGGTAGACAGCCCGCAGCATGGGAGAAACCTTTACCTGCTGTGCTTCACACAGGGATAATAGCCAGAACGCACCAACTGCCAGTCAGGAAATGGCGTAGCCATGTGAACAGACGTTCTCGAGAAGCACAGACGGCCAATAACTATTTTTCTAAAAGTGTTTAGTATTCTTACTTATGAGAGAAATGCAAATTCAAACAACTTTGAGATGTCACCTCATCTTATTCGAAATGACCGTTCCCAGGCAATCTGACAGATGCTGGGAAGATGCAGGAAAGAAGGTCCCTTATCCACCTCTATGGGAGTGAGAGCCAGCATAGACATCATGGAAGTCAGTTTGGAGGTTCCTCAAAGTATTAAAAGCAGAACTACTATTATGGCCCAGCTATCTCATGCCTGGGTATCCACAAAGGACTGTGTCCTGCCGCAGAGATGAGCCCACGCCATGTCCACTGCTTCTCTGTTTGCAATAATAAAGAAGCAGAAACAGTCTAAAGGCACGTTAGCAGAAGAAGGGATGGTGAAATGTGCTGCATGTATATGATGGAATACTGGTCAGCAGGAAAGAAAAAATGAAATGTGTAGGGAAACGGCTGTGCCAGGAAAATATAATGTTATGTAAGGTGACACAAAATCAGAAATGAAAGAAAGTGACCAAGAGAGGGTCATAGTAGGTAATGAGGAAGCATGGGGTGTAGGCCCCTTCCCTGCCTTATAGTGGATCTGCGAATTCAAGATTCAATGAATTAAAGTAGCAAGAATCATTTTACAGTTTGAAAGAATCCCACATGTGTTTCTCCTCTGAGGCATAAACAGACACATATACTTACACACATTTAAAAAAATAATAAAGATAAATTTTTTATTAAGTAATCTCATCTGGATGTGGTGGTACACATTTAAAATCTTAGGACCTGAGGAAGCTAATGAGGGTTGGGAATCTGAGGCAGTCCTGGGCAGTACACTGTGTTCAGGGCCAGCCTGGGCTACATAGCAAGATTCTGTCTAAAAATAACTAACAAAAAAATAACAAATATTTCCTAATATTATACATGCATGGACCAGGAAACAAGAACCCAATGGCAGATATTCCTAGAACCCAGCTGTGGTCCTGAGATATTCTCCCCCACTAAAAGCCCCCGAGTTTCTCGTGGAAAAGGTCAGTGCTAGGCGTTACACAGAAAACACACCACCATATTTCTGGGAATGTCAGGGAGAAAACTTTGAACGTCAGAGCAGGAAGCAAGAAAATCTAACAGAGACAGTACAAAGGTGGCAGCTGGAGCAGCTTCCTATGACTACATATGGAACTCTTGGAGTGTCGCAGAGGCATGGTAACCATAACAAACAGAGCCATATTCTTGAGGCTATGTTCAGAAGTTCATGTTCACATTCAGGACAGAAGAATGCAGTAGTCACCTGGGAAAACTTACTCCTCTGAAAACCAACAGCATCTGTCAGAAGAAGCATCCGTCCCACCATTGTTGTGAAATGAACCTCTGAGAACCAAAGAGTGATTGAGAATTTGTAGAAGAACCTGAGCTAATAGTTGGGCAAGAACCACATCCTGGTTCAGCTGTCCCCTAAAACAAAGGGACTCTGAGTAGTGAAACCCACCCACCTGCGAGAAACCAACTGTCCCTGAGCAAGCCTTCAGATCTACACAAAACAAAAGGAAAAGAAAACGTGATAAAGATCCTGATGGGTGCAACCAGCAAGATCCAGACTGAGAGAAAGCTTTAACAGCGAGTGACTCAGTTTCCCCACCTGCAAGGACAAAACCAGAACACGGAAAAGGAACTAGGTCGAGAAGAAGCAGCAGCTTTATCATATGGTCCTTATTGGACCTTACTCAAAACAACTGCAAACGTAAACACAAGATAATCAGAGAAGTTTAAACATTGGCTGGTTTTTAACATACATTGTTTAAGAATTAGTATTAATTGTTTGGGGCTGTGGCAGCAGTAGTGTGAGTTCCTAGTTCAATTCATAAATAGGTAGAGGTGTAAAGGGTTTGCCACCTGAATATGAGAGCCAGAGTGGATGTCCAGCACACTCAGCAATGCCAGAGGGGTGTGGCAGCCCACCTAGAATGCCAGCACTGGGGAGCAAGCTGGCTCGCTAGACTGATTGGGTCTACAAGCTCTGGGTTCAAGTGAAAGACCCTACCTCCACCGTAAGGGAAGTGTGACCAGGGAGACCAGAGGTAAACTGCTGACCTTCACGTGAACACGCACGCACACACATGATCTTACACACATGAGGGAAACGCAGACTTTTGTACATACATAAAGGTTGGAAATATATATCTTGGAGAAAAAAAGATTATTTGTAAAAAAAAATTTGAATTTTTACACAAGGTGATTTACCATTTAATTGATCGTAATGATAATAATTTTTAAAGCATACAAAAGTGAACATTTACCAAAAAAAATATTAATACTTAAAAATAAAACGGTGAGCGTGTTTTTCATCATATTTAATTGCAGCACCCAGGGTCAAGCCCAGAGCTTTTCATGTAAAGCACGTGCTGCACCACTGAACACTCACCCCAAATCTGTTTCTTTAGGAGTGGACCTTCCTATATGGCAAGGCCAGGCTCAGCTCTAACCTCAACTGTGGACACACCCTGCACCACGCTCTGTGTGTGTGTGTGTGTGTGTGTGTGTGTGTGTGTGTTTAAGGCATGATAGCAATAAGAGATAAACTCAGAGGAGAGTGTTTGCACGTGTGCTTAGCTCCTTTCATTTCTGTGACTGGATGCCTAAGAGCAAATGTTCGATTGGCTGGTGGTTCCAGAGGTCTCCAGCCATGGCCCATCTGGATCTGTTTTTTTCTGGGTCACAATGAGGTAAAAAAAAAAAAAAAAAAAAAAAAAAAAAAAAACATGGCAGAGAGTATGGAAGAATCAAGTTGCTTGTCTTACAGTGGCAAAGAAATAGAAGGAGGGGACCGAAATAAGATACAGTCCCCAAGAATATGCCCACAGTGACCTACTTCATCTGGGCCTGATCTTTAGACATTTCTACTACCTCTCAATAATGCCATAAGCTTATGAACCCCGGGGTGGAGGGATGACTCAGCAGTTAAAATCTCGCACTGTTCCCAGCCAGGACCCATGCCAGGCATCTCACCACCACCTGAGTTCTAGCTCTGGGGGTCTCAGCTCCCTTTTCTGCCTCCCTCAGGCACCCACACACATATTGTGGCAGAGACTCATGTAGACACACACTTATACATGAATTAAAAAAAATTTTAAGTAAATCTTTCAAACATCTGAGGACTCCACCTGTATGCTAATATATTGATAAGGGTAGAACTTTCACGAGCCAGTCACCTCTCAGTGATTGACCCACCTTCTGGGGACCAAACCTTCAAGGTATGCAAAACACAGCCTTGAATTACAACAAATAAAATGTTAAAATGCTTACTAATTTAAAGGAGTTAGTAATAATAGCTAACACATCATGCAATATAGCAGTGGGTCTCAACCTTCCCAATGTTGTGACCCTTTAATGCAGTTCCTCATGTTGTGGTGACCCCAACCATAAAATTATTGTCATTGCTCCTTTATAACTGTAATTTTGCTACTGTTATGAATCATAATGTAAATATCTGTATTTTCTAAAGGTCTTAGGTGACCCCTGAGAAAAGTTCATTCAATCCCCAAAAAGATCATGACCCATGGTTTGAGAACTGCTACACTAGAATTCTTATAAACATTCTCTAGAAGTTCTGTCAGTTCTTAATAAATGAAAGAAAAGGGAAAAAATTGGGTAGGCTGTTGCTTACCTGTAAATCCCAACAGTTGGAAAATTGAAACAAGAAAACCAGGAGTTTGACTGGGTAGTGATGGTGCATGCCTTTAATCCCAGCACTTGGGAGGCAGGGGCAGGCAGATCTCTGTGAGTTCAAAGCCAGCCTGGTCTACAGGAGCTAGTTCCAGGATAGGCTCCAAAGCCACAGAGAAACTCTGTCTCAAAAGAAAAAGAAAAGAAAAAGCCAGGAGTTCAAGGTTCAAATCCAGCCTCTGTAAACAGACATTTCTGGTCCCAACCACCCAGTCCCTGATAACTAACTCAGAGACTGAATATGAATTATAAATGATCAACCAATAGCTCA